>NC_142941.1:54414057-54419057 GCF_046866305.1 Octopus bimaculoides
TCCATCCACCTATCTATCTATCTATCTATCTATCTATCTATCTATCTATCTATCTATCTATCTATCTATCTATCTAACTATCTATCTATCTATCTATCTATCTATCTAACTATCTATCTATCTAACTATCTATCTATCTATCTATTTACAACAGCAGCAGCAGCAACATTTCAACTCAACCTTTGCTCCCTTCACCAGCAGCAAGCGAAAGAGAGGAAGGAAAAAGCCACAACACCACTGAAACAAATACCACATCTACTACCAATACCAGTACCAGCACCAGCAACAACAATAACAACAATAACACAAACAAAAACTTTGCTGAAGCTTTGAAGCAAAGTGAAACTGTTGTGTCCTACACAACAAAAGAAATAATAGAGATGAGAAAATTAATCACCAAAGAAAGCGGTGAAATACGCTTAAACGTACCACAACACATATTAGACGAAGCAAATAGGAAAACAATAATTTATAAAATAATAAACACAAAAAGTAAAAGGCCGGAACAAGCCAGTATAGACAAGATCGAAAGATGCTTGAGATCTATTTGGGACAAAAAATCCTATATCACGTATTATAGGTTTGCACAAGTTCAGGTGATTTTTCGAAATGAAGAGTTGGCGAAGACGTATTCAACGCTAACTCTTCACACACCTGAAATAACAATGTTACCCAGTTACCTTGGCCAAAAGGTAACAAAGGTAACAATAAAGCACGCACCTCCAACAATCGACACACTATGGTTGATATCGGCCATATGTATTGATATGGACAACATTAACATACTGAAAATAAACGTTGGAGAGAGCAATTGGACCGGAAAAAGCATACAAATCTTGTTCCACACAAACGAACAAGAAATCAAAAAAATCCCACCATACATCCGTTTGGCAACAAACCAAAAGTTGCATATAGTAGTAGAGGGCAGGCGGCCTCGCTGTTACTTATGCGACAGCGAGGCACACCTTAAAAAGGAGTGTCCGACTGCCCGAAAAACACAACAACAACAACAAGAACTAACTAAACACACAAAAAAAGCCTTGCTGCCCACACCGCCATCCACACAAAAAACAATAAAAGCAACATCAACAACATCAACGAAAGAAAATACAACAAAAACTACAAAATTAACAAACAAAGAAGACGAAAAAAGAAAAGACAATACAAAAACTGATACCCCTTCCCCCACATCACTTACACCACAACCAAAAATTCAACAACCAACAACAACAAAAACAACAATACAACCACTTACACAAGCAAACACAGAAGCATACAACATGCCTCTACCTCCTTCCGATTCCTCAGAGTTTTCATCTGAAGACGAGTCAAGTACTGAGGAATGGAAAATTGCCCAAAAAGGAAGGAGGAAGAGGAGCAAAAAAAGAAAAACGAACAACAACAAAGCAGGGAGATTCACATCTCCCGAAAACACTCCCAACGCCTACATGATAGACACCCATAATAGCACACCAAAAACAATGCTAACAGCAATAGACACTACAAACACAGAGTTGATGAATTACATCAACTCTAAAACAAACATCACAAATAACGACATAAAAACAAACAACCACCCACGCACAACACCGCCAAAACATATTAAAATTTATCATGTAACACCAGCATTACACAACACAATAAAATCCCTCTACCCCAACTCGGTAGGGGGATTCCAGAAATATTTGTGCAAGAAATTGTACAATAGCCTCCTTGGTGAAAAATCCAAGCAGGAAACAAAACTTTCGAACGGTAAGTAACTTTCTGTTCTTTTGTTTTGTGCTTGAAAGCACACGTATAAATAGAATCATGGTGAAGATTGGTTGTGTGAATGTGCGTGGCTTAGGGTCCCCTTGGAAACAAGGGTACCTCTTAAATGACATCAAGTCACACAATTTGGATATCATAGCCATTAGTGAGACCAGACTCCATGAACCGCGGGCCCTAAAGTCCATGTTTGGCGGACAGTTTAACATTTATTTTTCTCCCTGTCTGCCGAGGATGGGCGGTAGTGGCACGGCGGTTCTTTTTCGCAAGAGTCTGGATCTCCAAGTAAAGACGATATTTACGGACCCGGAGGGTAGACTGGTTGTCCTAGATGTGGACGGCAGCGATGGAGGCGCTTTTCGGTTGCTGGCAGTTTATGTGCCTCCTTTAACAGGTCGGTCAGACTTCTTTCGACGTCTAGAAGTATTCCTGGGAACGTCTCGTCCCTTACTTTTAGTGGGGGATTGGAATGCTACCTTGGACACGCATCTAGACTACGTGGGGAGTGACAAAACTAGAAGAGGATGCAAAGGCCTCATAGACCTGCTCAGACGCTTCCAGTTGTCTGACAGGTACCGACTCGACCACCCAAATGTGCCAACGTGGACTTGGAGCAACCGCATTGGGTCGTCGAGATCGTATCTAGATAGGATAGTGTGTAGGACAAGAGATAGAGATAGTTTAGGATGTCCACAGTTCCACATAGTCAGCTACACGGATCACAAACTTGTGACGTGTACGCTAGACTTAGATAAGGCACATAGGCAGGGTCCCGGTTACTGGAAACTAAACGCGTCTTTCCCGTCGAGACAGGTTTTCAGAGACCGGATTAGCACGTTAGTAAAGAGGGCTTTGACGGGAGCCATCGTCAACAACAAATGGTGGTTTGCCCTCAAGAGAGCAGTAAGGGCGGAAGCAATAAGGTATAGCAGGGCACTAGCTGTAGAGAGGAACAGAGTAGAGGGGGAGCTAGTGATAAAGTTAGAAGAGGCATTGCGAAGTGGCATCGCATCCGACGTTTTAGCGGCGAGGTTGGCCCTCGACCAACACTTCAATGCTAAACACGAAGGGTGTGCTGTCAGGGCAAGGATGCGTGCTCTGAGGAATGAAGGTGTTGGAGCCGCACGAGAGGCCCGGGTGGCGGAGGCGCAGCGGGGTAACAGAGCCACCATCCGGTCTCTGGTAGACGAACAGGGGCGCGAATTGCTCGAGCCGAGCAAGATGTGCGAGGCGTTTCAGCGGCATTTTGCCCGACTGTTCGGGAGGAGTGGCGAGCGAGAAGGCAGGGTGGACTTTAGTGCCTACCTGCACAGCTTGCCACGACTCTCGGCAAGAGAGGCGGAGTGCTGCGAAGGGGTCATCACGGCGGAGGAGGTGAGGGACGCGATGGCGGGTTGCTCGACGGACAAATCTCCGGGTTTGGATGGTCTGCCCTACGAGCTTTACAACTGTATGCCAGACTTGTTTGGAGAAGTCTTGGCGGCCGTGTACTGCAACTGGCAGCAGAACGGGAGCATTCCCGGTTTTGTGAGCCGAGGAGCGGTAACGCTGTTGAAGAAAGATCCAAACAAGGGGGACGCCATAGATAACTTTAGGCCCATCACTCTGCTCAATGCAGACATGAAAATTTTGGCCAAGGTGTTAGCCAAGCGGTTGGCGCTTGTCATCGAGAAACTGGTCGGCACGGAGCAGACGTGCGCCGTGCCGGGCCGGAGCATCCATGACAACCTCCATCTGATGCGCTACATCATAGAGAGGGTAGTTAAGGAACCTGGCATGGGTGGGGCCCTGATCAATTTGGATCAATCCAAAGCTTTCGATAGGGTAGACCATCGATACTTGGAGGCCGTCCTCGAAGCGGCCGGCTTCGGTCCCGTTTTCCGCGGCTGGATGGCTGCCTTGTACACAGGCATCCGTTCGGTTGTTCGCGTCAATGGACGTCTATCGGGACCCTTCGACATTGCACGTTCGGTTCGTCAGGGATGCCCCCTGTCGCCGCTCCTGTACGTATTGACTCTCGAGCCACTACTGCGGAAGCTGGCGACGCTGAGGGGCATCCCGCGAGAACTGGGGTGCGGGACGAGCGTGTCGGCATACGCGGACGACGTCACCGTCATAGCGTCTAGCCACGAGCACATTGAGCTTGTCGGCGAGACGCTGAAAGACTACGAAGCGGTGACGGGAGCGAAAATCAACCGGGATAAGTCGGTGGGTTTGCTGCTCGGCACCTGGAGAAGCAAGCCCATACCGTCCGGCAGCGCCTCAGTAGTGGGACGCTGGACGGACGGTCCGGTCAAGTTGCTCGGAGTCTGGTTCGGTCCGGACCTGCAAACGGAGAAGAACTGGGACGAGATAACGAGTAGGGTGGCCACTCTCTGCCGGCAATGGTCCGAGAGGAAGCTGTCCCTAAAAGGTCGGGCGGAGGTGGCGAACGCGTACATCGCGTCCGTCATCGAATACCGCCTGACCGTCGTGCCTTGTCCCGATCGCGCCATCACCGAAATGGAGCGCATCCTCTTCCGCTTTTTGTGGAAAGGAAGCGTTCCGATGGTGAGGCGATCCGTTTGTTGCCAACACCCGCTGAAAGGAGGGCTGGGCATGCCGTGGTTGATGATGCGCAGACATGCGCTGAGACTGCGACATCTCCGGCTCTACGTAGACGACGGTGAGCAGGTGTGGTCGCCGTTTGTGCGACGCGCTTTCCCGCAGCTCGTCTCCATGACCGAGCTGCAGTCGTGGATCAAAAAGAGGCCGAGGAATGGCGAATGGCACCGTGAGTGTCGCGTTGCTCTGCAACAACTTTGCCGTCCCGGGTCGACCTTGAGCGGCTGCATCACAACGAAGTCATTCTATAGGGGATTAGTGGAGGGCAGGTACGACGACGATCTCGGGGCGAACCTGGGCGTCGACGAGGAATACCTGACCCGCCTGTTCAGGACGACTTTCGGGCCGGGACCTATGGACAACTTCCAGAGATCCCTGGCCTGGCAGTGTTACCGAGAGGCGCTACCCGTTCGGGATAAGCTCTATAGACACGGCTCGCGAAATGTGGGGCCGACCTGCCCGAGATGCGGTCAGAGCGATGAAACCGTTCTGCACGCACTCGTGCAGTGTCCAACCATTTCGGAGCTGTGGGCTTATGTCGAACGACTGCTGTCGCGTGTGGGACGAGTCGGTTTATCAACCGAGTCTATCGTCAATATCGTCACGCCTCCTTCCTTTAAACGGGAAGG
>NC_142941.1:54424057-54431557 GCF_046866305.1 Octopus bimaculoides
AAATCTTAAGACATTAGGACGTAATCGGACAAAGAATTAGGTGTTGTTTATTGTAACTAAAACTATATCGCGCAAAGCAGTTATGGAAATTTCTAAGTAGCACGCATGTTGTAAAATTGATATTATAATTTGCTTTTCTTAGTGTGGCTCGCTTGATCTGTACCGCTTCTCGAAAACGGTGCATCTGCATAAAGTTTCACATGCCGGTTCATTGTCGTAACGTACAAGATTTTACAAAGCCCATTCAAAATGTTTAACAGAAGGCTTAGCAGGTTCGAACCGCTTAGCAGGTTCGAACCGCTTAGCAGGTTCGAACTAACGAGGTATTATATACCAACGCCACTGGCGGCACTCATGAATACAAGCGCTTCTTTATATACAATAATCAATGCATATATTCTTATAGTCAATGTCTTTTCTATGTATTTATGTAAATATTGTCATAAATATCTTTTTTAAAAGCCATTTAATGTTCAACATTGTCAGCGAAAAATTTAAGAGAGTTATTGAGTTATTGTATTTTTTCTTCTTTTTAATTCAATAATTTCAACATAAATGTACAGATTTACGTTTTTACATTCTACAGAATGGCTATTAGTTTATTATCGAATCACAACCCCTTGAAATAACATAAGATAAATTTCAATCATAATGCTCAGACACAAACATACAGAGTCTCTCCATTCTTTCATTCGCCCTCACTCTATCTCTTCATAACGTTCTCTCTCTTTCTCTCCTTATAATATATGTATGCATGTATGTATATATATATATACACACATATATATATATATACATATATATACATGTATGTAAATGTGTAAACATATTTACACACACATATATATTCGTATATGATATGCCTGTGGACGTACGATAGTTATATGATATGCATGTGTGCGTGTATATACATATATGACTGTGTTTAACGCACATATACAAAGACGCTCATATATACACAAACACATATGTATAGGGCCATGAATACAGATAAATACATTTTAAATATGCCTATACATATATGAATTTGAGTGTGTATATATACATAAATATATATGCATATATATATATATATATATCTATATATATGCATATATGTGTGTGTGTGTGTGCATATATACTTATGCACACATTTTTCTATATATATAGGTCCACGATAGTAGATAAATACACTTTAAATATGTCTAAACATACACGATTTTGAGGATATATATATATATATATATATATATATATATATATATATATATATATATATATATATATATATATATATATATATATATATATATGTATATATATATACATCATCGTCTTAAATTACATTTATTCACTTTCGTATGTCCACCCTGTATTGTTTTGTTTGCTCTCGGCCCTATATTCTCCGCAGCTTTCGCAGGCACCACCAGCATGGATAGTTGTCAGTTGCATCATTACTGGTGTAAAACTGAGTAATACTACCTGGTTGATAACTGATGAAGAATCTGGGACCTTCTATGTCTGCCTCCCGTCCGGTTGTACCTAAATTTCAAGCATTTAAATAATTGCTTGAGAACATGTGTTCGCTCATCTCTATAAAAATATAATAGTATTTAGTTAAAACTTAGATTCAAGGTCAAACATATTGTGATAGAGATTGGTTGATAAAACTGCTCCCTGAAATTGAATGACACAGATTTGTTCAGATCCTAGAAGGATAAAAGTAAAAGGTTATCTTCTCGGGGCCTGAACTCTGAATGTAGAATAAAACAAATAACTTACATCGCCATTATTTTCCGCCGTTTTACTATTTTAGTATTCCACCATTTCTCCCTCAACAGCTTAATATTGTATAGAGTTAGACATTTAATTTGACATTATTAAACTATGTAATTCCGAGTCCTGTTCAAAATGAGATTCAATTCACTTTTCAAATTTCTCTGCTAAATATATTGTATAAAAATAATATGCTGCAGTCGAAACAATGAAGATTATGCCTTAAAGAGTAATCGATATTTTCCATATCTGTCACGCGATACGATTGCCAATTATTTGCGGTATATTCTGTCAACACAAGTTTTATTTGCTAATACATAATATATAAATTAAAGCAGTAATTATATGGTTCTGTAGGGATTTTGTTAATATCTTAGAATGAAAGCATCAATAATGGCAGCAATAATCTGCTCGGCTCTCGATTCGGATGGAAATGGAGAGATATTGACATAAAGTTATGGACAGGCTCCCTCAAGAATCCTGTACGCACTCACTGAGAGAGAGAGAGAGAGAGAGAGAGAGAGAGAGAGAGAGAGATGGAAGAGAGAGGGAATGTGAGATGAATGTATATCCGCATAGAGATGCAGATAAGCTCAACAGTTACTAGCTGTGTTCCAGAGCGTTTTTCTTTTTGGAGTACTTAACTCTCGTTATTCAATTCGTGGCTAGGTTTACCGACATCGAAACAACAGTGCGGCAGCCAATTGTAGCAAACATATAATTAAATCTCCAGCCATATATTTATTTCTGATCATTGGGTTTCTGCTTAGTTTCTCAGAATTATTTCTTCTTGTCTATTTTGAGGGGTTAATAGAAATTTACGGCATTCGTTAGTAGTTAGTTGTATGCAACTATGTTCCAATTAAGCAATGCTACAAACTCGAAAATTCTTCAGAGAATTTCAAAACAAAAGCATTACTATTTATATCTCGTGTGTCAGTTAATCGCTTACATTGATCTCTCAGAACTACGCTTTGTATTATCAGCCCTTTAGCTTTTTTTTTTTTTTTGGCATTTTAAATTCGTTTGCTGTCTTCGTAAAAATTAAGTAATCCCCAGATAATAAGCAGCAAGCTTCTTCTTCTTCTTTGTCTTCTTCTTCTTCTCATAACCCCTCCACCAAAACCACCACCACAACGACGAAGACGACCACCACCATCATCATCATCATCATCATCATAATCATCATCATCATCATCATCATCACCATCATCGTTTTCGTGATCGTGGCCGTCATCATCTTCGTCATTATTAGTTTTTGTTATTGTTATTATGATTATTATTATTATTATTATTATTATTATTATTATTATTATTATTATTATGGAAACTCTACGAAAACAATAACAAAGAAAGTATCATTAATTTCTACCTTATGGGAAATTTTGTGAAGTTTAACTTTCAATATTCAACACGATGATAGTTGACGTTTTAGTCAAAGGAATGTATTAAATTGAAAGCGAATATCAAACTTGGTTCCTTTTAGGAAAATGAAATACATTACAATCATTTTGATGGTTGAAACATCGATAGATAATCAGAGATTTTCTTTTTTTATGATGCATCGCTTTAGTTTGATTTTATTACTTTCTCTTTAGCAGCTATCAAGTGAAACTGAGATATCATGATAATGATTATAGATCTGGTTAAGTTCTATTACATTTGCTAATAAAACTTCGTGATTCATAACCTGTTTTTGCTACAATAATTGATCTCCTGTGAATTCTGCTTGAGTAAACTAGAAATCTCTTCTGTTGGAATCAATTTTAAGGAGGCCTGTGTGGTGTCTTTGGCAAACATTCATGCTTCGTAAATAACTTTTATTTTGTTTATTAGAAGGTAGATAGACCTTTGGAGAAACATAGTATGATGTGATAGTAGACGGGGAACTACGACAAATAAAATGAGTGTATGACACTAGTGGAAATCGATAGGTTTTATAATTGAAGTTCGATTAAACAACGATGTGTGTGATATTATTAAGGGTATTAATGGGCGTGGCAGGTAAATCCTATATGATGAAAAAAAAAAAGATTGAGAACGAACCAACGAGCGAATATCCAGGTAGTCAGTCGACATGTCAATAGTAACAAACAAATCTTCCTTCAGTCATATGTTACTTTCTTAAAACTGAAGATCACTTGTTTAAAAATATAAGGTTGGCAATATAATCCGGGCGGAAATCTAATGTAGAGTGTCGAGTTGCAATCAAAGTTGAAGTTCTGAGGTCGAATCCACGGGAGTTTGATAATGACAAGGGCAACACATCAACTGCATAACCCTCTGTTGCGACGATAGCGATAGAGACGACGATGACCACGACCAACACAACCATGACTACCACCACAGTTTTACCATGGGCCCTATCAATGCGTAGAGAGCACGGTACTGCAATATAAAAGCAATACACTTAGTGACCACCGTCATCACCACCTAAAACCAGTCCTTTTTCTTTCCACTGTAAAGTAAAAAAAAAAAAGACAGCCTTAAGATAAAAATCCTTGACTGAACAATCTCTGGTTTATAAAAATGGTACTTTACTTGAACCATATGAATTATACGATCCATTTACTAATTTGACCAGAAAGGGAATAAACAATTTCAAAATGGAAAATATAGTCAATATGAAACAAAAATTGTTAGCCACACTCTGGCGGAGGTTCAGAAATATCTGAAGCTGTATTGGACGCCATGTAGATTACAGAGATGTAATGTGAGAGGGTAATGTCTTTGTTTCTCAATTTTCTGCCTATGCTACAGTTACAGAAACAGCAATGGTGTTAGAAGCAGCAAAGAGTAACACGCCGTAAACGATTAACGTCGATACCATCGGCAAAGAGAGCGCCGTAGGTGTGTCGTAGCTATAATGTAAGAAAACCATGTGCACCGACACATATATGCTTGCGTTCCTGCCTGTGTCTGATTTTTCTCTAAGTGATGCAAGTGATTAAGAGGGATGGAAATTTGAAGAATTCGAAGCAGTGAAGTAGGAACGTGACAGGTGAATCAATTCTCTAGAGCCGACACGTTGCCTAGACAAAATTCTCGATAAGAGAGAATCTCAAGAAACAGCCTACGTGTCATTTGCCGTAACAACCACAACAGCAAAACAAGCAACACCGACACCTGAAACCACAATAAAAACAGATACAACTACAACAGGAAAACGTTGTAAACCAGCCCTACGAATTTCTGAACAAACAAAAAACGTGATAAAAACGCGATAAAATACAACAACTTCAAAAATAATGGAATAACTTCGACAGAAACTTATGAAACACAGGGTACTCTGAAAGGAAACAGTTGGAGATAGATAGATAAAGAGACCTACCTTTAATGTTACCTACAACAATCCGAAATAACAATATCTGGTGTCGCCAATACGCACACACACACGCACACACGCACACACACACACACACACACACACACACACACACACACGAGCGCGCATGCATAACATATTTGCACACATGCACGTACTCATACATAAACTTACATATATAGGTTTACAAGGTAGTACTCCAGTATGACCGCATACTGTTAGCGTTCAGGAAAATAAAAACAACATTACGATTGCTAATGAGTGACACCTAATAAAAAATGATCCGTATCTATTTCGAAGGAAAATTGGAAAAACTTTTAATATAAAACAACAAACAACAACAACAAAAAACATCAGCAACAACAACAACGACAAACAGAGCAGTTTACTCAGAAAGTTGATTGTTTTTAATTGCACCGAAAACGTCAGTCCATGGAGAGAATAAATCTCACCAAACAACTGGCTTGCAGTACTGACAAGCTTGTAACATCTCACCTTGAGTGTTGCTGACATGCAATCTTGGAGCACGAAACCACCGAGAAGTTATTATTACTACACAGAAGACAAAAACCATCAATCAATGTCTGTTGTACACAGCTAAAGGTTAAGACAGACAATTATTACCAACTGGGAATGATACAACAGAGAGAGACAGAACAATTCTAATTAGTGTGAGAAAGTTAAAAAAAAAAATGTCTCCAATAAAGACAAATATATTTGAGATAGATGGATCAGACGTATATTATTGGAACATAAGAATATAAATGCAACGTAAAATATAACCAAAATGACATTTCTAGATGACAAAAAAGAAAGAAAAAGAAAGGGGAAGAAATAAATAAATAAAGAAAGGAAGAAAGAAATGAATGCTATCTTCTTTCGTGGGAGTCTGCTGCCGACTTGACATTCTTATTTCACGCACTACTGATAATCATGAAATCTAAGACAATAACAATGTGCGGTGCCAGATCTTTTTGAAATTTAAAGGATATATGGTTGGATCTCGTAGAATTTAATAGAGAACAGAAGACTTTTCCTTCCCTCGTTACCACAGAGAAGAAGTTATACGAACATTGGAGTAAGATTTACCTCAATTGTTTTAGCCACTTCATATAACTGACTCTCCAGAAGCTTTTCCATATCACCAGTATAAATCATGATTTATGTACAGAGATGTAGTGATAAGAACACTTAAGCTGTCTTAGATAACTCACAAGCTTAGACGTAGTGATGGTGTCACTGAAGGTGTCATTGTTGCTATGATTATTAGAGCGGAATCTCACATAATACGAATTAGTTTTACAATCCGGTTCGACTAACACTAAGCTGGTGTGGAGGTGTTTCTTTTAACTATAACAGTAAAAAATATGGAATCGCTTACTAATGTGGACTTTCTTAGGTCGGCATAATTGTAGAAGAAAACGTTCAGTAACTCAGTTTAGATGAACCACTACACAGTTAAGTTAATAATAAACGTCGCTAACGTCTGTAATTAGAACCTCTCCACCCTCCGAAAAACAATTTGCCATCAAAGCGCTACTTCTAATTGTAGTATGATGTTATTATTAGAATATACATATATATATATATATATATATATATATTCTTTTATTCTTTTATTTGTTTCAGTCATTTGACAGCGGCCATGCTGGAGCACCGCTTTTAGTCGAACACGTCGACCACCAGGACTTATTCTTTGTAAGCCTAGTACTCACTCTATCTGCTCTTTTGTCGAACCGCTAATTACGGGGACGTAAACACACCAAAATCGGTTGTCAAGCAATGGTGGGGGGAGAAACAGACGCACACACACATATATATATATACGACGGGCTTCTTTCAGTTTCCGTCTACCAAATCCACTCGCAAGGCTTTGGTCGGCCCAAGGCTATGATAGAAGACACTTGCCCAAGGTGCCACGCAGTGGGACTGAAGACGGAAACATGTGGTTGGTAAGGAAGCTACTTACCACACAACCATTCCTGCGCCTTGTATGCATATAGACAAATAGATAGAGATATATATAAATGTATATGTAAATAAATTTAGATGTATATATATATATATATATATATATATATATATATATATATATATATATATATATATATATATATATATATATATATATATATATGGGAGAATATACAAAAAATAACAACAGACGAGGACAGGTGGTGTAAATAACAAAAGTATATATTAGTATGACGCTCGGGAATACGAAAAGTCTTTGACGTTTCGAGCTACGCTCTTCAACAGAAAGAATACGGAGACAAGGAGAAAAACACGGAGAAAAAAATTGAATAGTGTTCAGTCAACGGTCAATCATAATAATGGCCGATCATAACAATGGCTGACCGGAAGTTAGAAATTCTTATTTCAGGAGAGCTAAGAAAGGGGGAGATATATATATGGGTCTG
>NC_142941.1:54436557-54461557 GCF_046866305.1 Octopus bimaculoides
TCTTTATGTTCTGTGTTCAAATGTCGGTGAGGACAACATTGTCTTTCATCCTTTCAGTGTTGATAAAAGAAATACCTGTTGAACACTAGGGTCGATGTAATCGACTTACACTTCCCCCAAACTTGCCGGCCTCGTGCCAGAATTTGAAACCATATTACATGCGTTGTGAAGGCGCGTGGCTTATTGGTTAAGTTATTTTCCTCACGATCGTGGGGTCGTGAGTTCGACCCAATCTGAATAGAAGAAATGTTAAGCATTCAAAATTTAACCTCACTCAATACTGAGAGCTTTAAATAATATCAGTAATGATCAGGTATTTTTTTTATTCCCCACTTATATTTACACACTAATTTTCCTAATTTTCTATCATTTCCTCAATGTTACATTTTAAAACAGAAACTTTTCTTTATGATTTAGATTATGATATATCTTATTCATTACAGACCATAGACCCATCCTTGCTTGCAATCGAATCTAAGAAATGTAGCCGCTTTAACTCTAATCTCTTTGTTTTTGATAATTAAGAAAAGGAGATTATAGTACTACTAACCAGTAGTGAAGTGTTCTAAAGCTGATGTCTAGTCTTTTTCTTTATTTCGCTACATTCTCAAATATCCAGACTAATCGGATAGACCGGCTTTAACACTTCTACCAACTCCTGCCCCAAATAAAGCTGCACCAAATGTGTAATACACCTTAAAGCTTGCTCCAAACTGTTAATTAATTGTTCATTGATATTACTTTAAAGAATTCGGTATGAACAAGAGTTCTTTTATGTAGTTCTAATTATAATAACTGTATAACAGATTTATAGAACAATATTTACTTCTGACATCGGATTAATCTTGTACAACTATAATAAAAAGAGTATCGGAATCATTTGAGTAGTTCCAATTTCGACGCTAGAAATTTTTTGTAAAAACATATTTATCAAGAAGGTTATCAAGATTTCTATGACGCATATTGGGATACGGTTTGATTCTATATGAAAGACTTCTAATCATTTCATATGAAAAGATCTGTTACTGGACACTAAATTAATCATATAAATGTGTATTGCAGTGATGGTGTACAAACATTTTTGCCAAAATAGTTTTAATTTTGGATGAAGTGATTTTAGCTGACGTATAAATAGCATATGGTGGTGTGTAACTTCATGCAAATCTTAGGAAATAGCTGTATTCGTTCAACGTCAAATCAAATATACGATAAATGTAGTTCATTACACAGGTTACGTTTTTACTCCAACTGAAGCATATGCAAAAACACAAAGGTTAACGCCTACTCAACACGTATGCATATAAATATGCATGTATATATACATATATATATGCGTGTATGTGTGTGTGTGTGCACACCCGTGTTTTATACACACATACACACGTACATACACACGTATACACACAGGTACACGGATACACACACATATATTCATGGGTATATATATATATATATATAAACAGACAGACACACACATATGTGTGTGTGTTTATATACGGGAAGAGAGAGAGAAAAGGAAAGAAAGAGAGGAAGGAGGTAAAACATTTGTGTGTTCGTATGTGTATGTATTCGTGCGTGTGCATTTATATGTGTGCTGTAACGCACAGACCAAAAGAATACAAGCACATAATGTGATGAGCTGACCTATAGTTAACCTATTCCTCAAGCGACACATATCCATTGATAGAAACCTTTTATTGCCATTCCATATACTATATAAAGTAACACCCAGAAATAAAACTCGCCAAGATATCCCACACACCAATCCTTTCCCTTTGTTTTTTTACACTTAAGAAGATTCAAATCTGATTCATAAATTCACCACAGGATACTACATGGGAATTCTTGCTATCTGCATAAAAATATTTCAAATAAATTTGTAAAAAATATTCTCTCTGATGGTCATCCACAGAAATTGTAAGCAAAAGTATTTATGGTATTTGTATAAGTATTTATAGGTTAGCATTTATAAATTGTAATGCTACTCAGCTGTTGTTCTCTGCCCTTACTCCGAAAAATTCGTATCCAACTATCGGAATGGTAATTTATTTATTTAGTCTGAAGAATAAGTTAAGTGAAAATGTTCACTTCAGGACGTGAAGTGTCAGAACACTGCAAGATCTGCTGCATACCCCTCCTCCACAGAACAAAAGACAAAAAAACACGCATATCTATCTATCTATCTATCTATCTATACACATATATATATTCGTATACATATATACTTTCATATATATATACGTATATATATATATATATATATATATATATATATATATATATATATATATATATATATATATATGCATATGTATATATATGTGTGTGTATATATATATATATATATATATATATATATATATATATATATGTATATATATTTGTATATATATATGTATATATATATACATATATATATATATATATATATATATATATATATATATATATATATATATATATATATATATATATATATATAAGTAGAAAACTACCAACAAATAAGCAGCGTTGCTTATTTTTTGGTAGTTTTTGACTTATTTAGTCCCTCGAAGCGTGAGGCATTACTGGACAGTTAATGCCCTTTATATAAAATTATTTATATTTATGAAGAAATGATGAATTTTTTTCATTAAGAAAATGTTTTTCATTATTCATTATGAGGTTATTTCACGCTGACTACTTGATAAATTCTTATAAAGAATTTATCCTATATTATATTATATACGGTGGTGTACCAGCATGACCGCAGCCACTTGGCTGAAACACATAAATAAATAAATAAATAAATAAATATATATATATATATATATATATATATATATATATATATATATATATATATATATATATATATATATATATATATATATATATATATATATACATATATATATGTATGTATGTATATATATATATGTGTGTGTATGTATTACTCAAAGAAATTCCAACTTTGATTTTCATGTTTTATTTACAATCTTATAATAATATATAACGTTTTGGCCAGCTCGCCGCCTTGTGTGTGCTTGACGTCCGCGCGCGTGCGTAGGTTAAATAAACGTTTAACCTACATTCAGATGTTCTGCCTCATGCAGAATATGCAGAAGCTAGTAGAGTTCTGTAGTCTCGTCTAAATACATCGCAGTGTTTGAAACCGCTCCGTATCGCCTGCAGGTATCTCACGGCCACAAACGTTTTCCCCTTTAGACTGTACGCTTTATCCGAGTGAGACTTGCGGTCTGAATTAGTTTTTGCCTACGGAAGTGTCCCGATTGCGTTCTCATATCAAAGCTAGCAACCTTGCGCTACTTTCACCTACCGTGCATATCTCCTTGCTGGCTTGCATGAATTGTATTGGTACCAGGTCAATCTGCCGCCCAAAAATAACGCATCGATGGAGCTGGAAAACCACGGCAACCGACATCAGTAGGCAAATGAGGCCGCGTGCCATTCCTCGACAAATCCTGGTATTTGATTTGCTTTAGATGGTGAGAAATATCGAGTTTCTCCTCCCGTGGATGTATGTGTATGCGTGTGAGTGTGCGCGCGCGCGTCCACTAGTGAATGCATATGTATGAATGTATATATATGTATATACACACACAATATATATATATATATATATGCGTACACATATACATACACATGCCTATTTGTTACTTTCTCTTTCCGCGTTCCTTTATCGCTACATGTTAAATTCATTGATTTTTTCTCGTTTATCTTCATGTGCATATGTGTTTCTCAATATCACGTCCCATTGTAAGCTATAATGACTGCATGTAAAATAGACAGGCAGGCATTAAAGTAAAAATACTAAAAAAGAATATATATATATATATATATATATATATACTTATATATATACATATTTATATATACACACAAATGAAGGTCTAATGGAAAGGAAAATGCCAAAAAAAAAACCCCAGAAAAAAAGAGAATAACCACGGAAGAGGTACAACATCAAACACATTACTATGACAATACAAATAGGCATCCGAAAATTTATCATTTTAGTCCTTCAAATAATAAGTATAATAAATATTATAACAACGGTGGCAGTATTGGGAACATTGTGAAAGCTATTTGTTCATATATATATGCTAAATTTATCGATATTCCCCTAACAGAATAATATAAACTACGTCACGACTGATTGACTGCACGATTAAAAGTCGTAAAATTTACTCTTTATCATCTAATTTAAGACTATAAATAAAACGCTGTGTTAATATGTTTTGCTGTTTGCATATTTATTTATTTACTTATATATATATATATATATATATATATATATATATATATATATTTGTATGTGTGTGTGTGTGTGTGTGTGTGTGTGTGTGTATTTGCTTTTGCGGTATAGTATTTATATGATATTTTGAACAATGTTTTTCGCTCTCCATTAAATTCTTACTAATTTCAATCGGTGCTTTGATTTGTTTATTCGTTTCATTTGATGTTTCACATTATCTATGTTCATAGCTTTATAATTAATCTCATTATTATTACTACTGGTTTGTTGATGTTGTAGTCATAATAATAACAAGAACAATTATAATATTAATAATAATAAGAATGATAATGATGATGATGATGATGATGATGATGATGATACTACTACTACTACTACTACTACTACTACTACTACTACTACGACTACTACTACTACTACTACTACTACTACTAATAATAATAATAATAATAATAATAATAATTATTATTATTATGATTATCATCATCATCGCTTTTATTTATTAATAATTTTCTATGATGATGATGATAGTCATCATCATCATCATCATCATCATCATCACAATCATTATTACTATTATTATTATTATTATTATTATTATTATTATTATTATTATTATTATTATTATTATTATTATTATCATTGTTGTTGTTGTTGTTGTTATTATTATTAATATCGTTGTGGCTGTTGTTATTGTTAGTAAAGGACTGAGATATAAGTAGATGTAAGGCATGCTAATATGCGGCAGAAAATTGTATATACAACCAAGCACATACAAATAGATACAGCAATATATATATATATATATATATATATATATATATATATATATATATATATATATATATGTGTGTGTGTATATATATATATATATGCATATATGCATGTATCCATACACGCGCTGACACATATAACTACTTGTATATCCCAAAGTACATGAACGTATTCCTCTGAAGTCGTGTACATATATATGTATAAATGTGTGTATATATAAATATATAAGTGTGTGTGTGAGTATGTGTGTGTATATATATATATATATATATATATATATACATATGTAGATACACATACACACTTTTCCATGTATGCATGGAGACATATCTGAAACAACCGGTTCATTCATGTTTATGAGTTTATGTGTTATACCGTTGTTGAATCATGTTTTTCTAGATCTAATGAATTTAGCGAGTTAGTTATCTATATATTTCCTTTTCCTTATTTGTTTTCCGTTTCTTGTTCTGTGTTGGGCTGCTCTGATGTATTTTACACTGTTTACACTAATCCTGTCGTAAGTTCATGTACAGACACACAGAGGCACGCACACACACATATTATACATATATACTCTTATAGCCTTATATATACATACAAGCAGACACATGTGTGCATACGTACGTTTTGCGTAGTTATTCTATTAATTTCCTATGCAGTTGATCGATGAAATCTTGTTTCAAGCTGTGCTGTTATGAAAGGAAAAACCATAGGATTCGTGCATTAATTTCCACAATTCAATCAAAATTTTCCTTTGACGTTAATAAATGTTATTATATTTTCATAGTAAAAATATTACACGAAGTGGTTATTGAAATTTGTACTTTTGAAAGCAGCTATATGTAGCTATTTTATATATAATACATTTATAGCCGTCTAGGCCCTCTGTGTTTGCTTCTTCAACCTGCCTATACAAACAGCCCAAACATGCTACATCTTATATTATAGCTTGAGGTTAAAGGGAGGCAACATCTAGCAGTGTAGTCATAGTTAGTTAGATCGATCGATCGATAGATAGATAGATATTTAGCGGTTGGGCAAAAGAGACCTATGTAATATGGAGTCGATTTTTTTTTACTACAACGTCAAACAAATTTGATCAAAACGCTCCAGCATGACCGTCTCCTAATGATTGCTTTGATTGAAGTTATTGAAGAATATATTCGACAGCGAGTTGAAGAGTTCATGTGCTGTCTATGGATGAACGATACTAGAGCTGTGAAAACTTGTATTCATTAATTTCAACACTTTATATAAATAACTACGTTTTTGTTTCTGGTAAACTGATAACCAACTGTTCGAAGAAGATATCAAATGTAACTACTGGCGATATCTCTTGAAAATGGACAACGTTTGGCATCGAAGTGCTACCGAGTACCTGTAAAAAAAAAAAATTACTCCCGAGGACACTCATGCTCACGTGGATGCTACATTAGTGGGTGACGCTCCAGCTTTATCAGCAGTGCAAACGTGGGCAACGGAATTTAAGAGGGAAAGGAATAATCTTGAAGATGACCCAAAGTTTGGATGTCCTGCAAATGCCACTACCAAGGAAAACATTGATCGTGTTTATAACATACTGATGGATGACATTCGATTGACTATAAATCAAATGGACAATGCTATTAGCATATCCAGTGAGAGAGGTGAGAATATTCTGCTCAATGGACTTGTAATAACGAGTGTTCCTGCTCGGTGTGTGCGACATCTTGTGACACCTGATCAACAGCGCACCAGGCTGATTACACCACTGGAACATTTGACACTGAGAAAAATCCACATGGTTTTCTTGGAACGTTTCCTTAGCCAGGATGAGTTTTGGTTTCGTCAATTTGAGCGAGAGACAAAGAGACAATCCTCGCAGTAGAAAGACCCCTCCTCACCAGCCAGAAAGAAGCCGAGGGAGTTTTATTTGCACGGAATGTGACGGCTGCAGATTTTTGGGTCGCCAAAGGCATTATATTTATTGACTGTCTTCAAAATGGCCACACCATCAATGTAGAGTACTGCATCAACTTGCTGGAGCAGTTACGAAAGGCTATCAAGACAAAAAGTTCATGAAATCTGACGAAAGGAGTCTCGTTTCATCAGGACGATGCTACAGCACAAAAGTGTCGGTTTCAATGGTTGCTGTGGTTTTGAAGTGGTTGAATACCCTCCCTGTTCTCCTGATTTGGCCCCATCTGACTATAAACTGGTCCCCAACATGAAAAAAAAAACTTGGCTGGTACTGTCTTCGTTTTAAAACTTGGTGTTGCTACTAATGAAAAACGTTACCCATATTTATATTAGAAACAATAAAAACAAAGCATATTAGATGTTATTCTCTTTGGTTGAGCAGAAAACCAGCGCTGGAAGGAATACATAATGAAGTGAGTATGACTGTTTACAGTAATGGTAAACACACACACACACATAGACACACACACACACACACACACACAGACACACACACAGACACACACACACAAACACACACACACACACACACATATATATATATATATATATATATATATATATATATATATATATATATATATATATATATATATATATATATATATATATATATATATATATATATATGCATATATACGAATTCGGATACATGCAGTAAGAACGTAATATATATATATATATATATATATATATATATAAATATATACGCACATATTATTCGCTATTGCGTTCATCACTTTGGAGAGGTAGCTATTTCAAGTGGTTGGTGAAGGGAACGATATTTATATTAATTGTGTCTCTGATATATTTCTCATCGAGGCATGTTTATTCCGTCTACTTAAAACACACACTTCAATAGGAACTTCTAAATCAGTAAAACATATGTTACGCCTTTAGCGTTTAACTTTGATGTAACGTGCTTCTAACCGAATTCACGATGTTATTGATTCTTTCGTACAACCCACCGTACTAAAACGTATACGGTGTTTGTGTGTTTGTGTGATTGTGGTTCACTGTTTGTGCCTGTATGAGTGAAACTATACATATGTATGCACACGCACAAACACACATACACACAGAGACATATATGTAAGTATATGTGTGTATATATAAATATATATCTAAACATACATATATAGATATATACATATATACATACATACACATATATATATATATATATATATTTACACATATAATATATATCAATCTCAATACACACACACAACCACACACACACACACGAATACAAACACCCACACACACGCACACACACACACACACACACACACATATATATATATGTAGGTGTCTGTATGTGTTTGTGTGTGTTTGTATGCCATGGTGAACCTGTGAGGATTTTAATTTAAATGGCTCCTCCTGTTTCAATATTTGCGACAGGCCGGCCCATGTGCGATGGGGTGTCATCCAATGTAACACACCTCATGCACAGCGATTAGTCCACGTCACCGGAAATACAGCGCAAATCAATGAAGAGGAAAAAAACCAAATATACATATATACGTTTGTGTGCGTACACCTGTGTGTTTGTGTTGGTACGCATGTAAATGTTTGTGTATGTGTGCGCATGCCTGCGTAGTGTATATGTGTGAATATATACTTACATACATATATATATATATATATAGATATATATATATATATATATATATATATATATATATATATATATATATATATATATATATATATATATATAGATATATATATATACACACACACACATATACACACACATTTGTATATGTATGTACGTGTGTACATAAACGTATACGTACACACACACTCACACATACGCACACACACACACCAACCACATGGTTCTGGGTTCAGTCCCACTGCGTGGTACCTTAGCAAGTGCCTTATACTATAACCGCGGGCCAACCAAAGACTTAAAGACTGAAAACTGTTTTTTGGTTTGCTCGTGTTTTGTGGCTGTTTGTATTAGTTTTTCTTGCTTCTGAAGTAGATATTTTTGCAGTCCTATGGTGGATATTTTGTAATAGTTTTCTAGCTGTATAAGACCTCTATCACTTTCTGTACGTTGTATATATAAACTTTCTATGTCAGACTTTGGGTCGTGCATCCTAAATCCTGTCATTACATTTCTTGTTTTCCTGTCAATTTTGATTAGTTCATTTAGTGTCCAGCTAAAGTTATTGTAGCTGTAACTTATAATCTAACTTGTCTATTGAATTCTTTTTTGTTATTCTCTTTTTCATTTGTGTGTGTTGTATCCTATCTAGTTCATTGATTCCTAAATGTTTGTATGTCTGGCTTTGGCTTAATTCTCTTATTTCATTTGCTTTATCTAGTGTGATGTTGCTAGTTACTCCTCTTTTCAAGGTTGCTTTGGCACATATATTATTATTATTATTATTATTATTATTATTATTATTATTATTATTATTATACATACGTGTACGTTTATATATATACAAATATACATACATATATAAATATATACGTACGCACATACATACATACGTACGTACGTACATACATACATACGTACGTATGTACATACATACATACACACATACATACATATATATATATACACACATGCGCACACACATACAGAGAAGCGACTTGAGCAATTATTATTCCTGAAGTACCAATCTCATATTTTAGTCAAAATACGACTGATACATATATTGTAATAAATGTAGAGATAACATTTTCAATAGAGTTATTCATTGCCCTACATCGATAACGTTTACTACAATACAAATAAGTACATATGCATATGTCTCAGAAAGAAATATCTGAATTGATTGTTTGATTCAAATTCTATTGATATCTATTAATGTAACAAATAGCAAGACAAAAGAAATACCAATATATGTAACACAATACTAGAGAAAGCTATTTAAACAACAATTTGTAAAAGAGATACGCGGCTAGGGATTATTGTGTGGGTAAATATCAATTACTTCAGTGCGTGATTAGTTCTTTATTTCACTAGAAATGAAAGGTAAAATCAAGGTTGACTGAATTTAAACTCAGAGCGCTCAGACCACACTTGACTAAACGCTGCACGTTCTTGTTGAACATTTACATATTTCATTGTTTTTATCATAGCAATTCTAATAGCAATTTGTAGCCAAGGCACGGACCACCAGTTTCAGTGGAGTGTCGTAGCCAAACTTTTACCATTTGACTGGTATTTCTTTCATAAAGCTCAGAAGTATGAAAGGCAATGTAGTACATTAGTGAGTGTACGTACATATATATGTCATCATTATGTATATGTATATGGAATAAAATACTTCCTAGATTGAAATTGTTAGGGTCAGGTTTTTGTAATTCAAAATCACGGACTACAGATAATTCACTGACTCTTTTATTATATTTATGGACCTCCAGAGACTGGAAACACATTTTATATCCGAAAGATGTAAAGATTTGGAGAATAAGCCGGAATCATTTACGTAAACCAATTTATTCGTCGCTCGAGCGATTCTGCCAATTGCCACATATTCATAACGCACGCACGTACACACACACACACACACACACACACACACACACACGCATACAAACACACATTTATTTTAAGAAATAATTGCACCAAGAGAACAAAGCAGCACTCAGAATATTACCTGTTGTTTTAAGATAGTGCCTTCAATTTGCATTACTGAATATATTACATATGTAAAATCACATTCTATAATTCAGATTTTCTGTCGGAGTAGTACAGAAAATCAGATGTACTTTTGCGTTTCTGCAAATTGTAGTTGGTTGATTGAAAGCAACAACTGATATGCCTGTATGCATGTATGCATGTATGTATGTATGCATTTATGTATGCATGAATGTATGTGTATATACGAATGTATGTACGTACGTACGTACGTATGTATATATGTCATTATTCAGTTTATTTCAAGATTTCTTGTCAATAGAAAAAGAACTGGTTTCTAACCTAGATCCAAGGTACATTCATTGGAATTTCAACATCAGCACAGGATATTTTTGTATGTATGTATGTATGCATGTATGTATGTATGTATATGTGCAGATTTGTATGTTTTGCCTTATCTATGTATTCTCATGGATATATATATATATATATATATATATATATATATATATATATATATATATATATATATATACACACATACACACACACACAAACACACACACACACACATATATATATATATATATATATATATATGTATATATATATATATATACTTATATCCGTGTACGTGCATGTGTTTCTAACTATAATTATATATATGTGCGTGTGTGTGTGAGTGTGTGCGAGTGTGCGTGTGAGTGTTTGTGTGTTTGTGTGTGGCAGTTTTTATGTACATACAACTGTAGACAATATGTTTATTTTTAAGTATGCTACAATTGTGAACAAAGAAATAAATAGGATTATATTTCATACAATATCTTGCACAGTAGAAAATACAAACATACTTTTATTAACTTGTATCTCTATCACTTTACCATTCTCTGACTTTTTTCAGTAAGATGTATTGTAATCAAATTAAGTATAAACTGATTGTAAGTAGAGGAGAGAAAGTAAATAAGAATAGGCCTATAGGATGATGTATAGACTACAGAAATGATGATCTGCATAACACTGGAACATCTCAAGTAGATATATATTAAATTTGTCTTTTGTAATATCATCAACAATACAGCTACCGTTCATTAAAGATGACATTTGAAGGGACTTGAGGGAAGAATAGAAACCGGGGAATAAGCGATATTTATATATTTGCATAGAAATATGTACTTAATGGCGTGTAGTTGCTCGTAAAAATTTTTTTCTATACAGTTTGTGCATAGAAATATATCGTGCGCGATATATTATATGAATGCGTACGCCAAAAAATGAACATATACATAACACACACACACAAACACACATATATACATACAATTCTATCTATATGTATATATAAATATATATATATAAATATAAATATATATATATATATATATATATATATATATATATATATATATATATATGTATATATATATATATATATATATATATATATATATATATATATATATATATATATATATATATATATATATGTGTATATATATATATATATATATATATATATATATATATATATATATATATATATATATACATACATATATACATACATATCCCAGAATCACCGTCAAAATACAGAACCAAATACTGCAACAGCTTGGCTTACAAGGGGCCTACAGCTCTTCAATATCCTTCGAAAAGGCCTGAGAGACCTGCATGGTGTGGATGTAAGTGTCTTCAAAACAAAACTGGATCTTCTCCCGTCACGGGTTCCAGAAGAGCCTACTTCATGGCAGGAAACAAAGATGAGGTTTGCAGCATCAAACTTCCTCATTCACCAAATGCCACATAGCAGAGGATGCTTCAAATAACGATGTAACACGACCATGTCACTACACAGTAATTTCCCTTTGTTTTTAACGGTCATTTTTCACAGGATAAATTCCTTTATTTGCATAATACCGAGGTCTCTTTCTTTCTTTTGTTGTCCTTCCTGTCAAATATATATATATATATATATATATATATATATATATATATATATAGTTGGAATTTACAAAGAAAAAAACAAACAAAACAAAAGACGAAGACGGGTGTGTTTAACGTTCTGGAAGTGATAAAGTCTTTTACGTTTCGAGCCTACGCTTTTCAAAAGAAAGGAACACAAAAATAAACAGAGAGAGAAAATAAAAACAAGGAGACTTAGTGGCTAGGTTACACGAGTAATAATGGTGTGCATGTCATGCAGACCTGCGCCTGTCAACTTAGTTTTGAAGTACTGTCACTTCATTGTATAGTTAGAAGTTTTTTTATAAGTTTGATAGAACTGCTTAAGTTTAAGTCATATATGCCAGTTTAAATCCAGAATCACAGTTACCGCTGTAGATCTGGGCAATCACATCTGTCAACCGTAGACCCAACAGATATACGTAAAACTGTTTTGTACGTATATTCGTTATAAAGCCATATATTCTCTCTATTTCGTATAATGAGTGCTTTCTCCTTGGCTATAAACACAGACGCAAACACAGACACACACACAAACGCACGCACGCACGCACACACACACACACAGACACACACAGAGACACACACACAGACACACATACATACACACACATGAATATATATTTCGGTCATTTTATCTCCTCTGTACGCAAGGAGAGAATTTTTTTAGATAATTTTTTGAGATAAATAGTATTGTAACAAAAAAAAGAAAAGAAAATGAATGAAGAAAAATTTATTTAAAGAACATTTTGTAACACAAGAATGATATTGAATTAAATTCCATTCATAGAATGGAATTTAATTTAATAATATGGCTGTAATAGTCCTTGTTTCTGGCAAGATTACCATTTACATTTTTAATGGTTGATGTTAGTTTTAATGGACAGGAGAAGAATATGTTAGACCAGCCCGAAAAGCCTCACAACAAAGTACAACGATAAAAATAAAATAACATTTTCTTGATCGAATATGAAAGAATTGCGAAAGCAAAGGTGATATAAATTCTTTAATAGAATTTATATTAGGTTTACTTCCGCAATCTTTCTTTCACATTTGATCAAGAAAATCTTTATTTTTATCATAGTATGTTATGAGTCATTTCGGGTTGACTTAGCATAGTCTTCTCCTGTCCAAAGATAGCAGAAAGAAAGAAAATTAAAGTATCAGAAAAATTGGTGAAATACATGGCAAGTAAAGCCAGTGTGCAGGAACTTTAAAATAATATTAAAGGAAATCGTTCCAAGTCAATATATTTTATTGAAAGAATGAAAATTGCAGAAAATGAAATATGAAAGCACAACCTAACGCAATGCATCTGGGATAATATATAAAACAACAAAGGAAGTCCGCAAGGAAATAGGATGCGAAATATAGGGATAACTAGAACTACTAAAAGGTTGCATTAAATTAGTGTGAGCTGAGAATATGAAGAAGTAATGAGGTGGGTGGGTACATATAATATACATAAAGTAAGAATATAAAAATAGAAAAGTTAAGGCATAAATCAAAGGTATCTATACTAATATGTAATTCTGGCAGTTGGAAGATAAGATGCAGATGAAAGAAAGACATTGGGTAAAAAATGTAAATGTATGTAACTATATTTGAAAGAAGTTCGATGTTTCATATAAATTTTGGAAGAATGAAAGAGGGTGAGTAAGAACTATTGATGTCTAGTATTTAGGAATAATAGATATTTGGGGGAAGAATGTAATGTAGAGGGATCAATAAAAATTAAGTGGAAAAGAAAGAAAATAAAATATGTAACATATTTATAAGAATTAGTAAAAAGCAAATATAGTAGAGAGTTGTGGCTGTACAAATAACTGAGTTGCAAAGATGATAAAGCCCTAGTAGACGTAGATGATGGTAAAGATTAATATTGCATGGTAGTTCCATATTGTTAGAAAGTATTTTAGTGATGAGGTCTAACGAATTATTCGGTGTCGGGGCGGATTAGAAAAGGAAATGTGCTGAAAGGAAGTGTTGAATTCAAGTGATTGCTTTAAATCAGTGGTTCTCAGCCGGGGTCCATATGGCGCTTAAGGGGCCATATAGGGTTCTGTTGTTAGAGTTTATGTGCAAATAAACTGGTTATATTTCAAAGATACACAACATAATAAAAACACTTTTAATTCAATTCCTAATAACATCAATTCATGAAAATATAATAGGAAAATATAAAAGGAGTTATCAGACTGAGTAAAATAGCAATCAAATTGGTCCATAGACAAAATGGTTGAGAACCACTAATTTAGACAGTAGAAAGAATACTATCATACTATGATATCTATTATCTACATCAATACATTACTAATGGCAGGGTGTAGGTACCAGAAACCACCAAGCTTCGAATGGATATTGAAAGCATCGGTTCCATAGCATAATGTCGACTGATCCACAGTGTTTTTGAATAACTGTGTCTAATGTTCACTGGAGTTTTCCTGATAGTTTTCGAAGTTTTCGTGTTGTTAGTTTATTTAATGGAAAGTTTATTTACGAACTTAGCATATGTTATATAATGTTCTTTAGATGCAAATATTTCATTTCCATCATCTATATAAATGTTAGAGAAGATTGGTTGTCTTTGATTCTTAATTTCGTTTAATCAGTCTTCCTTCGTTGCCTTATAGACTTTAGCGGCAACAGAAAAAGAAGATATTTGATAATTCGTATGACTATTTAGATTTTTAGTTCGTTCAGCTTGGGTGAACAGAGATTACGCCATTTTGATGTTTTACTTCCCTATGTAAGTTATTTCTTACATGACGCAATTAAAATAGATTTATTCAAAATTATATCTACTTCAAAAGGTAATCAAAAGATTATTAATGGACGAGCATTTAACTTTTGACGTTTAAATGGTGGATCACTGTATTTGCAAATATAATTTATTTGGTAAACACAAGGAGAGAATTTCTTCTTGAAAACACAGAGTTGAAATCAAAGCTGAGCAACATACCTGCTAAGTAATATTGGTTTCAAATTTTTGGTACAACACCAGATATTTTTGGAAGGGGCTAAGTCGATAACATCGAACCCCAGGCTTCAACTGGTACCTATTTTATCGATCCCGAAACGAGGAAAGGCAAAGTTGAGCTCGGTGGAATTCGAACTCAGAACATGAAGCTAAGCATTTTGCCAACGAATTTATCAGCTCGCCGCCTTAAATTATATGAACGCTTACTACTTTTGTACAACAGATTTCAGCGGAAATTCTAAAAACAGAATTTTATCTGGAGTTTTATATCAATTTCTCAATTTTCAAATCTTTTAATCCGTATTCAATTTTTTTTTTTATCTCATGTATCTCCTTTCACAAACTATCTTCTAATAATTTCATTTTGCATGCAATTTGGTTCCATTCCATACACCACTAAGGCAATTACCATCTTACGTAACTGTATACTTATATATTTCTCATTGGTTCTTATTTAGTTGGTTTGTCTTAAGGTTATAATAATAATATTATTATTATTATTATTATTATTATTATTATTATTATTATTATTATTATTATTATTATTATCATTATTATTATTTGCATCACACTTCAAATTTGTACCATAATTTATAAAATCCACAACCCTAATATCTTGCATTTTTAGAATACGCCTCTCTCTACATTTTTTCTTTCCATATGCCTATCACTGAATATTGCCATCGCATTTATTCCCGCTCCCTCTTAATTTAGATCTCAACCCAGCACCTTTGATCCCTCTTTTGCTGTTCTTCTAACTCCGATTCTACAATTTTCTTTCCAAGAAGCATTTCGGTTGCACCGCTTTTCATATTTTTTCATACTCTAACATTTTACGTAGCTTCTTTCATTAATATATTTTCTCCGGAATTTCGTACCGCTTCTTTGCTGCCTCGCTAGACTTTTTGTGCTCGTATTTAACATTCGACCTATTTAAGACATTGATAATACCACAAATTCCCTTTCTCAGAATTCCTGCGCTGCAGATATTCGTTTTTTCTATGGCCTTTAAAACCTAGCAGTGGAATTCCTGAAAGATTTTTACTGTAGTTTCTGTAATAGTTTCTCGTTATTATTTTTTTCGTGTTTACTGGGGTTTCTTAACGAAGAAATTTTTCATACAGTTTCTCTCATGATTGACCATTATCTGTCATGACTTTTTCCATTTTCCCGGAGGTGTTATTTCCAATGTAATTTCCTATGCATGTATGCATACACACACATACATGCATACATACTCACAACTCTCTCTCTCTCTCTCTCTCTCTCTCTCTCTCTCTCTCTATATATATATATATATATATATATATATATATATATATATATTACAGATGTATTTGATATGTGTATATTTATATATATGTATCTACATATTTATACATACGTTTGTATATATATATGTGTGAGTATGTATGCATTCGTATATAAATATTTTGAACGTATATACGTATTTAAAAATATATATGTGAGTATGTGTATTTATATATTTATATATATTTTCTTCTTTGCCTACATACCAACGCAGAATATTATTTGTATAATGAAACTTTTGTCAGATACTTCGAAATCTCAGCTTTTTAACTTCCATTGGACTGTTTCATGAAAAGGCTATATAAAAGTAAAATGCATGCAGAATAATCTATGGAAAGGCTTTAACCAGCCATTGATTTCGTCATTTTATTTCATTAGGTGTAGTTTCATTTCTTTTGCACGTATATGTACAAATTTTGTTGTGATATTTGATTAACCCTGTTTTTATCTTTATAAAATACAATAAATAAAACCTTTGGAAACAAAATGATGTCGATGAATTTGCACGCTGGCAGAACGTCCCCTGGTTTCAATGTAGTGAGTCTAAAAGAAAACTGGTTCGATTCTTCGGTATTAATAATCAAACGCTGAATATGGCAGTTGTGCGTTGGATTGAAAGAGGTCATGATTTTGTGATGTACAAGATAGCAAAATATCTATGAGATGGTAAAGTGGGTAGATAAGAGTCAAGTTATAAAAGATCAAATTGCACATATCAGGTAGATTGCAAATCCAATGGTTATGATACTGTACTTACGAAGAATAGTATTGAAAGACCTTTGGTATGAACAAGGATTTGCTCGAAAAAAACCAAACGAGTCCAACTGGGTTAAAGATTTCTACTACAAAGTAGACTAGATATAATCGTTAATAGAGTGATCAGCGGGAAAAAAATTATTTTTCTACAGGGCATCGGTAACGTAGGTGAAACTGAATAACTATGGAGTGGCATCCATGATTGCTCGTTTTTTCGCAGACACTTTACACATTTCAGATACAATTACCATACATTTTGAAGCTTGATGTAAAATAATAAAGCTCACGAAAGGGTTGAGGACTAATTAGAGATCCTCACATCAAAGCAAGATAAATATATTTGTACTCTTTAAAACTCACTCAGGCATTGAAGACGTAAATTAGGGACCAGCGGCCAGAAATCTTTTATCTTTTCAGCTGTGTCATAAATATACAATTAATGAGTGTTTCTTTTGCTCAAAGCCCTGATTTAGTGTCTCTTTGTAAAGTTATAGTTAAATCAAAACTTAATAATGTACGTCTTATCTTTAATTCTCTCATTGCTACACAGCCTTTTGTAACCTCTATTCTACTACCGCTACTCCATTACTAATGCTCAGTTACTCTTGTCTATCGCTTCTGCTTTACAAGTGCTTTACTTTATTATTGCTGTCCATGCGTTGTTGCTGGACAAATTAAACGAGTATGTCTAAGTAATGTGAAATGGTTTCGAATGACAATCGAATTACGTTTCAAACCTCATTGCAAGTAAACTTTTGTTGTTTACTCTGAGCAACAGGATAAATGTTGATTGTTTATTTAATCAGATACCCACACCCACTCATTATACTACAAATGAGAAATATATTCGAGTTCTTCAGAATTAATGGCACTGAGTTTTGTCAACGTACTTAATGTTTTCAGTTAAGTAGAAATAAATAGCTAAAGTTTTTTTAAATTTAAATAGTAATAGAAAAAAAGAATTGAATTACAGAATCTATATATGCATTAGATATCATTTAGCATATCTTTTCTGGGAGACAACAATGGGTGTTTTCTTGAAATATTTTCCAAGCATTAAATATTTATAAATATATTTATTTGAACATTTTTATATATTATATTTTGGTTCTTATTTTGGAAATTATAGAGAAATGTTAAGATATTTATATAAGTAATAGATTCTCAATAAACTTCATGCCCAATAGTTTTGAATAATGTACAAAGTAAAGATATGCATCTAATAACAAATGCTGTATTTCAACAAGAAGCAAGCAACTAAAAAGAAATATATACAAAACTTATCAACATATAAGAAAATGACAACACTTAAAAAAAGATCATATACATTAGTGACTTATAAATTTAATGTTCTTAAATAATATTGAAATTTTCTTAATGGTATGGAGACTAAACTTTTAGAAAGCAAACTTGGGAATTTAATATTTACGACAACAAAACAATTTACGGATTCTATTAGAAGAATTTTCATATGAACATCATATCTCATGTAGACAGCTTTGAATTATGAAATAGATGCAAGTCTTGTAACACAATCATGAGTAGAGGTTACACATAAGGAGGCCTGTTAAATAATAAACGGGACATTATGAAAACAAATTTATTGCTTTACTTACAATTTAATTAAACTTCCAGATAATTTCCTTCACTGAGGATGCATTACTTCTAATATATCTTGTTTTAGAACACAAACCGGGACATATTTACTGGGGACAGGACACGAGTCTCGTAGCACAGTTTGCTACGTCACTAATAAAATGAATTTCAAATATGGTATCTAAAAGTTTAGAGAAAATTTTACGGAAAAGTTAACAGAAAGCAAGTCCGGAAAACAGGGTGGCTACCGGATAAGATTCCTCTTGTTATTGTCAAACGGCACATATAAGGAGAGAAGACGCTTTATTGCAGCATATATGTTTTGTATATCCGTAGATTTGTACCAAGGACTTCGATCTTCTGAGATGTGATCTTTGCAGTGTGGGGTCGTGCATTGTCCTGATGAAACATCACCCCTTTTCCATTCACTAAAGCGGGTCTTTTTTTTTCAAATCTTGGTTCAAACGCTCTAATTGCTGACAGTAGACTTGAGCATTGAATGTTGCATTAGGTGGTAACAGTTCAAAGTGAATTTCTCCTTTGTAATCCCACCAGATAGAAATAAGAACCTTTTTCTCATGAAGTTCCCTTCTCGGTTGTTGTTGAGCTTTTTCCCTTTTGCCAAGCCACTGTTTACGACATTTAACATTTTGATAGCAGGTCCATTTTTCGTCACCAGTCACAAGCTTATCTAAAAAGAGTGAAATGGAGAGACGAAAAGATGTCAACTCGGGATTTGCGGTTGCTTTCGGACAATTCATGAAGCACCCATTTTCTAAGTTTTGGAACCTTTTCAAGTTCTTGAAGATAACGATGAACAGATGTATGGTTTGAACTAAGATTTATTGCCAATTCTTCAACTGATAATGCAGGATTTTCTTCAAGTAATGCCTCAAGGAGCTTGTAATCAAACTCAACTGGATATCCTGTTCGTTCTTCATCTTCAAGGCTGAAATCTCCACTTCTGAATTTTGCAAACCATCTTCTGCAAGTTCTTTCATTTAAGCATTCTTTCCCATAAACTGAGTCTATGTTTCGAGTCGCTTCGGCTGCAAAGTTTCTTTTTTTGTACTCATAAAGTATTATGTGCCTCAAATGCTCTTTGGATACTTCCATGTTAGAAAGGGTTTTCATTAAAGCAATTTTAGTTCTATTATTTTGTAAAATAATATTTAATTTGTTTAAATGTACACAAATGCATAAGAATAAATTTTAATTCCATTCGACATTCTAAAATACTATTAGATTTCATTCAATTTTAAAAAGGTAAAATCGGACAGAACTTATGGGATAACCTGATACACATTGTGCGCCACAACGCATAACTGGTACTGGTTTTGAAATGATGAAATGTATGGGTGGACATGAAACTGTAAACGATACTTTGCGATGATGCTACACATTGAGATTGAATACGTAGCCTCGAGATTGGGTTAAAAGCTTATTAAACATTAACAAGTATCTTGTGATCTTGTACCCTGATGTATATTTAGTCCTGAGCTAAAATATAATTTTATCTCTGAAACTAAATGAAGTATACATTAATTAATGTACGGAGAAAATGAATTTATAGTTGTGTGTTGTCATCAGAATAACGATGTCTGTCTGACTAATCACGTGCCATTTCTTAATATGATTAATGTTCATTAACTGCGAATGTATTAAACTGAATCAGCTGCCTCAACGTTTCACTGTTAGTGGGCGTGGTATGTCTTTGTGTGTGCTGTTCGTAGTGTGTGTGTACTTCGTTGGTGTTGTTTAGCCCTCGGTAAACCTTGCTTCAAGCGACATGTTGTCCAAACACATTCTTACTATAGTTAATAAGGATTTTAGTTTTGTAGACAGAAAGCAAATTGCTGGTTCTTCCTTTTTCAAGGCAAAGTGATGTAACTTAAACAAGATTCGGCTCTTAATTGTTGCAGATTGAGCGACATACGCAATTAACGTGTGATTTGCCGTGCTTTGGGCCCGCATTACCTTGATAAAGTCACAGTGGCACTGCCATGATAGATGGCACGTTCTGGGTAATTCATATGGTATAATATAGCCTTACGTATCTTTCAAATGCACGTTGCTCACGGTATCATGTGACTGTTCGATCAGAGTTGTTTGGCTTATAATAGTTAAAACATAACACCAATTTAAAGGCGTGTCAGCAAAGGTGCTTATACTCGCTCGACCTACTAGAAAAAACAGCAAAATCTTCAAAATCGTACTTCACCGTTTTGGAAAAGAGTAAACGTGTGATTGTCTACGCGGTCACTCATCGTGCAAGAAATAACAGCCAAATTTCATCAAAATCAACGACAACAATAACAACAACAAAACACATTGAATCACAGATGCCTTACATCATAGATCGGTTTGATCTCGTCTGACTAAGATCTACACAATATAGAAGGAGCCTCAATACCTGACGAATGAGCCTCGACAGGTCAATTGGTCTGCTAGAAATTGCTGCTGAACCTATTTCAAATCTATTTTTAATATTGCCTCAAAGCCCTTTTCACCTGAGGTCTGATCGATCAGATTTGACCTGGGGTAAAACAACAACGACGACGACGAAAAAAATATGAGCACTCATACATTGTTGCTTAATCATTCGGTTAAAATTATATTTTTATTAATTTATTTCTTTTATTATAACTTGTTATTCTTTGTAATAATAAAATTATGGAACTGTTTAATACTTTTTAATATGTGCATTATGATCAGTTGGTTATCTTGATGAAAAGACTTGTACAATTAGACTTCAATATCATTTGAATAACACAGGGAAATTTTCAGTTAAACAATTACTTTTTCTTCTTAATGTTTTTAAGCCAAAGTTGACCAAGCACCATAAATTGTTCCACCTTAGAATAGAAATTTAAGGCAATGTTATTATTAATAAAAAATCTTATGTGTGCGATTTTCTATTATATTTTTCTCAATATTGAAATCGATAGCTTTAAAATAAATGCTCTTTATATCATATAAAATGTATTGATTTTTCGAAAGGTGAGGGTGAAGGCAGACAAATGACAAACTCATAAAGCATCTTTAGAATACGAGTTATGGAATCCAAACATTACAAGACAATGAAACAAAGGCATGCTGATAACGTGAAAGGAAATAACGCCAAAAAAAAAAATATATATATATAAACACACACAAAAGACAAACAAACGGTGTATTTGCTTTAGGTGTATCATAATATAAATTATGGAAGAAAATTAAATTATTTTCGAAAACAATAAGAATCGAGATAGAAATGATTAAAAAATATACATATATTATTCTTTCGAGAAGAAAATATTTTATGGACATTTTCTTCTGAGAATTAATTAATTAGCTGTGGACGTTTTTTAAAATTTGAAGTTTATTGCTCGTCAAAAATATTTCAGGCATCTTTTGCTTGCATTAAATTCTTTACGAATACTCAATTATTCATAGAATTAGTTTGCATTAAGAGAAAATTAATATATAATATAACTGTTGTTAACGATTTTCAGTTGTTAATTTTGTTTTATATGTTACAAAGATTTTACGCGGTAAATTTTTATTCTTCACATCCAAGACAGATTTACTTTGTATAACTCAGAAAATTAGCATAAACTATATATAATACATTGGCGCAACTGAAGTTCAATATATTTATATCTTCGAACAATGAAAAAGATACAGAAAAAAAAAAGAACGACGATGAGTTAACTCAGTAGAAAATGCGCTAAAGATTATATTTTCATTTCTTTCTACATACTTTGTTTAGGTTCCATCGAGTTTTCTCGTTTCTTTTCTACTTACGGTGCTATTAATATGTTTTATAATATATTTAATATCCTCTTCATAGTTTTACCGGCTTTGATTTAGAGTCAGCTATGATATAAAAGGAAAGAACGACTCTCCTGGAAAATACTTTTCACTAGGGATGTTTGAAATTGTTTCTTTAATATTTGAAACGATTTCTATACGTACATATCTTGGGACATTGTTAATTGAATACTTTCCGTAACATATCTCTTTTATGAACATAGAACTCTTGAATCGTCTCAAAGTAGTGTTGGTATTAACTACAAAAACAGCTCACAAAGTGCAATCAGTAAGTGAGAAGAGATCCGAAGTTTTTACACCTTTCATCTTTAAATCTCTCTTCATTTTTATAAATGCTTCGATATTCGTAATAAATATTCAAGTATTTTGATAAGTATTCATATAGAATGAAATTATTGTCTTCTGCAGTTCCACGATTCTATGCTCAATTCCAATTACATCAGACTCTTCAACGATTCTTTGTTATTCTCACTATTTTTATCAATGCAGAAATAAATTTCTCGTGCATGTCTCGAGCTTTTCATCGTTCTCTGTCCAAGTTCATATAAATTTGGCTGTCTTTACTGTTGTCTTCATTTCTACTTTATATTTTCGTTTCCACTTAGATGCTGACATAATATTATTTTACATATCATAATCTGTTTCCTTATTACAATCACATCTGCACCTATGCGCCTCTATTATTTAGTCAATTTCTACAGAGAAAAATCCAGCAATATCTTACAATAGTTATTTTCAAAAGGAAATTCCGGCTTGTAATGGTTACCATTTTCTATTGATTTTTCAATCCGAATTTCCTTGTAAGTCCTTTTGTATCTTCTTACTTGCTCACGATTCTGTTTTTTTCTTTTTCTTTTTATTCTATTTCTGATCTTGCGAATTACAAATCACGAAGGTTTAGCTCTTTCATTTATTTTATCACCAATTTGGCACTATCTCCCTGGCTTCTATCAGTTTTTGCTTTAACGATGTTAACTACTCATTTAATCGATCGTTGCTTCTTTTTATGTAATAATTTATTGAATGGCCTATTTCATATTATTTTGACCAGAAGGTATTGATCAACGTTGTATAAGCTTTAAACATATTTCCCTACCAAAATAAAGAACTTACTCCAAACTGCAGTTCAGGAAAATTTTTTACTATTTTTATTTGTAGTCAGAGGAGAATGTGCAGAACTAATAAAACAAGGTCCTGGCAGGCCATAGAGAAACAACCACAGAGAAAACATAATCAAGGGGATAGTGAGATGATCCCAAATGTTTACGCTCTGAGTAAAAAGAATAAATTTAGTAATTAGTGCGTGGATTATATAATTTCATATAGAGGCAATCAGGCGATATCGATTGGATGTGGATGGAGTTTACAAGTAGTGGCAATTGTAGAGACATTTCAGAATTGTAGAGACATTACAGCGACTATAAAGTAGCCCAGATCTAATTTTATATATCTATCGTTACTTTTTATAAAAAACGTTTATTTTTTTTGATTTCCAATGTGCCTTTTCGCTTATTTTTCCTCTTACTATTATATATATATATATATATATATATATATATATATATATATAGATATATATATATATATATATATATATATATATCGTTATATATACATATATATATATATATGTATATATATATATATGTATATGTATATATGCATATATATATATATATATATATATATATATATATATATATATATATATATATATATATATATATATATATATATATATATATATATATATATATATATATACATGCATATATATGAAACTGTATTTAAAAATTTCCCTATATATATGTGTATATCTATTTTCTCTCTGTGTGTATGTATGTTTACTTGTATATGTGATTGTGTGTGTGTGTGTGCCTGTGTGTGTGTTTGTGGCTCTGTGTATGCTTTTATTAGGGAGTAGCCTGTAAGTGAATGAGATAATGTGGCGGTTATTTTAGCGACTGGGGCCTTAATGTTTTAACAG
>NC_142941.1:54464057-54469057 GCF_046866305.1 Octopus bimaculoides
CTATCTATTTGTGTGTGTGAGTGTATGTGTGTGTGTGAGAGTGTGTGTGTGTGAGTGTGTGTGTGTGTGTGTGTGTGTGTGTGTGTGTGTCTGTCCGTGTGTGTCTGTTAAAAAAGAAGAAAATGTCATGCAAGGAAAAGAGCTTGTAAAAACTTCAAAAGGCAAGTGAACTGGTGCTGTTCTGCGTTGGCGCGGGTGATAGAAATAATTCTGACACCGTATCGTTTTATGCCGTAAGGAAAGAGAGAATATTTAAAGTTGCGAGTGGAACCCTTTATCTGTGGGAAATGGAATTTCAGCTGGTGTTGAACGATCGATATATTGGGATTAATGTGGGCAAAGAAGAAGGCAACGAGGTAAAATAACATGAGGGAAAGACGGTGTGATGATGGAGGATACGCTAAGATGTACTTGAAGGAGCTGGGGGAAAAGAGAACATGAACGGATTAAAGAAAAGGAAATACTGAAGGAAGGAAGAAAGGCAAGAAGAAAGGAAGGAAGGAAAGCAGGAAGGAAGCTATGAATGAATGGAAAGTTACAGCAAATCTCTATGTAGGGTATAGAAAGGCACGCGCATACGTATAGATTTGGAGTCCTTAAATTTCTAGTATCATTTATATGGCATTATGTCTGTATGTATATATGTATGTATGTATGTATATATATATATATATATATATATATATATATATATATATATATATATATATATATATATATATAAATATATATATATATATATATTTCATCAAAGCATACATACGCATATACGGACATACATACACACATACATACATGCATACAAACATGAATACATACATATATGCATACATGCATACAAACAGACACAAACATACATGCATACATATAAATATATATATATATATCATTATTTATTTGTAAGTATATATATAAATATATATGTATGTGTATCTGTGTGTGTGTGTGTGTGTGTGTGTTATTGAATAAGAGCTTGATTCAGTACCAGGCTACTAAAAGATTCATTGGCTTGTGAAGACAAAATGTGCCTTGTCCAAGGTGGCTTCGGTATGTTGGACCGTTACTGGTTAACGTAGGTCACACAGTGCTAAAATTTCATTGCAAGTTCAAAAAAGCTTTATTCCTAGGAACACCTGCTAGGAAAATCTATGTGCGTTGTGTGTATGTGAGTGTGTGTGTGTCTGTGTGTCTGTGTGTGTGTGTACGCAAGTGTGAGTGTGTATGTGTGTATGTGTATGTGTGCGTGTTTCCAGTGCATTTCACGCGCGTTTCTGGTGTATGCACTTTCATTTCTATTCAGAGATATTGGGTTTGGTGGAATATGTGTCTATACATCTAGTGTATGTACGTTTGTGTATGTATATGTAGGAGGTACACATATACATAAGGAGTTCGACTTGTCCATAGCGGTTAGCACCAACCTGACTACGGTCGATTCTTTTGATGTAACGTCAGAACTGAGTTTGAGCAAGCATTACTCGTACAGGAATCCAAACGAGGATACAGTATACAACCAAAAGAGCTCAAGCCATCCCCCTCTGTAATTAGAAACCTGGTTCCAGGCATTAGTAAACGACTATCTAATCTCTCGAACTTGTAATCTGCAGATTTCTCAATACTTCAGCGTTGTATGTATGTATGTATGTATGTATGTATGTATCTCTGTCTTTCTGTCTGTTTGTATGTATGTGTATGTGAGTGTGTGTGTGCGTGCGTGTGTATATGAATTACACGCACAGTCTAATATTTCTCTCCTTTCTTAAAACTACATGGTGTAATTTGTGAGAGTGAATTTGGGACCAGTTTCCAGCAAATCTAAATATTTCATAGCTGTTCCCTTATTCGTTCATAGCTCTGAACTGTCAAGAAAGAATGGAGGAATACCGTCTCTAGTGTGATACGAACCAAAGACACAGAAAAATGTAACTTAACAATGTAGATTCTTATTTCTAGAAGAAGCAACGTGATTTAACAAATCACAGCTAATGAACAACACTAAACTTTAGCACTGAAGCGCGAACTTATTATTAACTGCTGACATTTAAATCTCGTCTCATTGCTAAAAATGTATATCGATTTGACCATAAATTTTCAATTTTTCCACATCGACTAACGCATGTTTTTTTTCGTTGTAGATTTGATCAGCGATTATTGCTTATACACATAGAATTGCTTAAATATATAAGCTTATAACTATACAAGAATGTGCATGCTCACGAGATAATATTTCTGTCTTAACATAGATGTGTCTGCATATGTATTCGTACTACTGATGAGTTAACTGGAAAATAGAAGTAAAGAAAGGAGTAAGATAAGTGTGTAGAGTATCACAGAGATGTAATACCCTCTGCCCCCGCCTCCCATGCACACAGATTACATAGAAATAAACGCTAAACGTTTCTCTGATCACACATATTGTTTGTTACAAAAGGAATCACGTTTCGGATTATGAAATTAATAGAGATAAGAGCATGTATCTGAAACACAATTCTCATAATTGTTCGTACAGGTATGACCTTGGGTTGAACAAAAACAATTACAACAGACAAGCCTCCCAGTCTCACAACTATGATATAGAGTTTAACTGGTCAATCACGATGCAAGAATAAGCAGCCAAATATTATCCTATTTATATAATGAATATCATAAAAGCAAGCATTTTTGCTTCCGAAAGAGTTTGAAGTTTATGGATGTATTAATAAAGTAGGCAGTACGAGATGCCACGAGGGTTTTGTAATGCAGAAGTTGTATGTTTATATCAGAGAGTTTTGATAACCAGGTGATGAAAGCATCTCATTTAATGGAGGCTCTTGATCATGCTTGGTATGATAAATATTATATGTAGTTTTTAAGCAAGTTGACCTGGCAGTGAACCTGATCATATTTCTCCAATGGAAACAAAGGTACTAACACGTCACGTGCAACGTGGACTTAAGAGTCACCATAGATTATAATATCCTTAACATTAAGATCAAAGAAATCATGTCGATCAGAAAACACAACGCAACCATTAACAAGCAATAGAAATTGAATGGAAGTGTTGTAGCTATAATAACAACACTGATAAACTACATTGCATCACAAACGTAACCGCCGTTCCATCAAGTAGTTATGTAGTGGCAGCCAGTGATGTTGAAAGTGCAGAGAACACAAATTACAGCTCAAATCTCTGCACTTCACCATAAGTGGTCTTTAGAATTTCATTCAAACGAATGCGATACAATAAACGAAACGGACAGTTACTTTGTGGGTCTATGCTATCGTCTTTTATATTCGTAAAGGGGCGATATACCCTAAGTGCCAGTGATATGAAATATCATTAAGGTAGCAATTTGATATCGTTGCTCTTGATCTTGTTGGTTGTTATGTGGAGTTTTATAAATTTTAATGTAGTGAGCTAAACATATTTCCATATAAAGTAACATTCCACCTCTATTGAAAATCACGAGTGTTATCATTAACGAAAATTCTTGTCATGTAAAGCAAGACATGCGAAAGGGTGCTGAAAAGTTGCTGACATCAAGGCAATGACGAAAGGCTTGTTTGGAGACCTAACCTTCCAAGTTCTTTTACAGGGCTTAGAAAAAATGAAACACTGCTGCAATAAGTGCATGAATCTGAGAGGAGAATATCTTGAATAAAATCATAATTAACTGATTCTCCTGTATTTTCTTTTACCCAAAGTCAGGCACTTTTCACCACTCCTCGTATTTTCAATGATACTAAATAACAAGGAATTAATGTCATCTTTATCAAGTACATTTCTATCACAGTTCCTTCTTATTATATTTCTTCATTAAAGCGTAGTGTCACTCTCATTAAATGCAATGCTATAACCTTTTATCTTTTATATTCCAGAAATATCTGGATAGCGTGCTGTTTTATCATATTGCTGGTATCTGGATATACATATAATATATATATATATATATATATATATATATATATATATATATATATATTTATATAAGGGCATTACTATACATAAATGCCTCACGCTAAGAGGGACTCTAAGGTCAAACTACCATAATAAACACATTTTTACCGAACGCGAGGAAATGCAACTCTCAAAGCTAGCCCCTTAAAAACAGACTAAACTATAGATCATGATTTCGTAGTTATTGCAGTATTATGCAACTTCTACTCGTCAGTATAGTATGGTCAAGACACATAGAAATAACAGAAAAAATGAACATACCAAACATACCAAGCTTGATACTTGGGTTCCACATAAATTGAAAGAGATTCACTTAACACAACTAATCAATCTTTGAGATATGCATTTCAAATGCAATGAAATCGATATTTTTTTAACGAATCATCACTGGTGGGGAAAAATAGATTGTCTACAATAACAGCAATCGAAAACGATCATGGTCCATGCATGATGAACCAGCACAAACCGCATCGAAAGCTCAATTGCACCGAAAAAGGTCATGCTGTCAATTTGGTGGGATTAAAAATGAGTTGTGCATTTTCAGCTGCTTTCACGGAACCAAACGATCAATTCATATGTTTACTGTCAACAGCTAATGAAACTGGAGGAAGCAATCAAAGAAAAACGGCCAGAATTGGCAAAGACAGCGCTTGACCACACACGTTTTTGTTAATTCGTGAACATTTATTGGTGCTTGGTTGGGAAGTAATGTCACATCCACAATACTGCTCTGACTTTGCACCATCATATCACCATTTATTTCGAAATTTGTAAGATTCTTTCAATGCTGAAACTTGCAATAATCATGATGACCTGATATCGTACCTGCTTCAGTCTTTGGCTGATAAGGATCAGAAGTTCTGTGAGCGCAGAATGATGAAGTTGTCTGAAAGGTAGAAAAAGGCCATCGAACAAAATGGGAAACATATAATTGATTAAAGGTCATTCCTTGTATGAAAACAGTGACCATTATTTAACACGAAAAAATCGAAATAAGTTTCTTGCCAACCTATATCATTTCTTGATACTCTGTTGATTAAGATAGCCCCATTGACAAGCTGGT
>NC_142941.1:54474057-54484057 GCF_046866305.1 Octopus bimaculoides
AGGGTGAGTCGTTTACAGCGGCCCCAGATCTCAAATGGTACCACTTTTCTATTCTATCGACCCTGAACGGATTTAAGGCTACATTGAAAGTCTGGCGCGATAACGATTCTCCCAGTAATCCGCCCCTCTTCGTCCCCCCTCCTGCTCTTCCTCCTCCTACATTAGCGTTCTGTATATAGATACATACATTCATACATGTATGCACACACACACACACACACACACACACACACATATATATATATATATATATATATATACATATATGTACGTATGTCTATGTAATTGTATACGTCCATGTACGTCTATATGTGTGTTATACAGGTCTGAGTGTACACAAGTGTGTGCTGTAGGATGGGTGTGTATATATGCCTACGTGTATGTGCGCGGTGCGTCTCAACCTCTCGGCATGTATATGTGTGTGCATCTATCTATCTATCTATCTATCTGACCCGCCTGTTCAGGACAACTTTCGGGCCGGGACCTATGGACAACCACCAGAGATCCCTGGCCTGGCAGTGCTATCGAGAAGCATTACCCGTTCGGGATAAGCTTTACAGACACGGTTCGAGACACACCGGACCGACATGCCCGATATGCGGTCAGAGCGACGAAACCGTTCTGCACGCACTCGTGCAGTGTCCAAAGATTTCCGACCTGTGGGCTTATGCCGAACGGCTGCTGTCACGTGTGGGACGAGTCCGCCTGTCAGATGAGTCTATTGTGCAAATTGCTCCACCACCGTCCCTCAACAGGGAAGGCAAGACAGTGTTCATCATACTGGTGGCCATGGTGAAAGAATGTGTGTGGTGGACCCGAGCGTAAGGATTAGAGACGAAAACTTACCTCTCTGGCCAATCGCTCATCAACTTTTTCAAGTAACACTTGAAAAGGAAGGTGAGAATAGAGAGACAGTTTTTGTCTCGTGAAAGTTTCATTAAAAGGTGGGTGAATGTAGCAAAGATTGTGCGTGCGAGTGACGATACCTCTTTGAGCATGATCCTATAAATCGAAAAAAAATACGTCTATTCCCTGCTGAGGTTACCATGGTCTTTTCCGTAGGCTTTTCTCTCCATGGATAAACCTAATGTGACCCCATTTTACACAATTGACATTTTCTGTGATATACGATACCCCTATTTTTTTTTTTTGCCCCTACCGATCCTTTTTGATCGGATTTTTTTTTTTTCTTAAAGAAAAGCTCTACAGTTGTATTTGTCCCCTCTGTGTTCAGCCCTGTGTGGCTAATAAAAAAAAGTTATCTATCTATCTATCTATCTATCTATCTATCTATCTATCTATCTATCTATCTATCTATCTATCTATCTATCTATCTCTTCTCACGGACGTGCTGTCACATCGGCTGCGAAGGTAAACGTTTATTTGACCATTTACTGTCCACATTTTGTTGGGATTTTTAAATAATTTTGTTGCGAAGCACCTAGGCTTCATTTGTGTGTATTTTCAAGGGCAGGAATTGACCCCCAGGGGCAGTTTCGGCCCTAGCAAAATACAAAAATTTCCTTCTTGACATTTGAAAAATGTCGAGAAACATAATTTTGGAACGCTTGTCTTGTTCTTTTGACAAGCATTTCCCGAGGCTTCAGATGCCAGAAGAGAAAAAAGAACAGAATAGCGCGTGCTCATGCAGTGACAGGAACACAGTTGCTATAAACGTCACAAAGACTGTGAGTACAGCTACTAACAGCCCTCTCACCACCACCACCACCACCACCACCACCAACACCAACAACAAAAACAAAACTGTAACCAAGGTTACAAAACCATGCGTGAAAACCGTCACAAATGTCTCTGACGTAAGCACCACTGCTGCTGACGCCATCATCACCACCACCAACGACAACAACAACAACAACGACAACAACAACAACAACAGCAACAACAAGGAAGTAAAGTTATCGGCCGTCAGCAATGACACCATCACCTGTTCAACAAACTCTGCTGCCACTACCACCACCTTTGAACCAGGCAGTACATACACCAACATAAACAAAAATATCCAGAAGAACATGTCCGCCAGCACAACAAAAACAAATTTCGCAAATGCTCTAAAGGAAAAAAGAACAACAGTGACATTCACACAAAAACAAATAAAAGACACAAAATCCCTTCTTACGAAAGAAGGAGATGATGTCAGAATAAACATCCCAAAAGATATTATAGAAATGAAAAACAAAAAGTGCATCATTTATAAACTGGTAAACACAAAAACCAGACGTGTAGAAAATGTTAGCACAGATAAAATTGAAGTTTGTCTTAGAAAAATTTGGCCTTATCAGAATCATGTCACCTGGGGAAGGAAATTTGGAACGGTGCAAGTAAGGTTTCTGGATGAAAATTTAGCTAAACAATTTTCGACACTCTCTCTCCGCACAGATGACTTGGTAATGATACCGAGTTATCTAGGACAGAGAGTGACCAAAGTTATGATAAAAAATGTGCCATCGGAGGTGGACACCCAATGGCTGATATCGGCCGTGTGCCTGGAAATGGAGGAGGCAAATATTTTGGAGATTACGGTCGGAGAGGAAAAGAACTGGGGAGGGAAAAATCTGGAAATCCTTCTCCACATCACGGAGGAGGCTTCACAGAAAATTCCTCCAAACATTAGATTGGCAGAGGACCACAAGCTGTATGTGGTGGTAGAGGGCAGGCGACCTCGCTGTTACCTATGCAACAGCGAAGCACATCTGAAAAAGGACTGCCCTCTGGCCGCTAAACAAAAACAACAACAACAACAACAACAACAACAACAACAACAACAGAAGCAACTACCAAATACCCCCAACAGAAAAACCTTACTACCAACACCACCAGCAACGCAAAAAACAACAACAGAAATATCAGCAATAACCACAACAGAAAAGACAACAGAAACTGCAAAAACAGAAGAAAAAAAAGAAAATTCAAAGACTGCCTCTCCCTCCCCCATATCACATACACCACACATAAATAACAAGCAGCCAACATCAATAAAAACAGCAACACAAACATTCACAGAAACACACACAGACGCACAAAATTTGCCGTTACCTCTTTCTGACTCCTCAGATCTCCCATCATCCGATGAAGAGAGTGGGGAGGAGTGGAAAATAGCTACGAAAGGAAAGAGGAAGCGCAGTAAGAAGAAAACAAAACAAAATGCAAACACAAACAAAGCAGGGAGATTCACATCTCCCGAAAATACTACTAACACCAATAGTAATATAAAAAAAACAATGCTAACAGCAATAGACAGTACAAACACAGAGTTGATGAATTACATCAACTCTAAAACAAACATCACAAATAACGATATCAAAACCAACAACCACCCACGTACAACACCGCCAAAACACATTAAAATTATTCATGTAACACCAGCATTACACAACACAATAAAATCCCTCTACCCCAACTCGGTAGGGGGATTCCAGAAATATTTGTGCAAGAAATTGTACAATAGCCTCCTTGGTGAAAAATCCAAGGAGGAAACAAAACTTTCTAACGGCAAGTAACACTCTGTTCTTTTGTTTTGTGCTTTAAAGCACACGTATAAATAGAATCATGGTGAAGATTGGTTGTGTGAATGTGCGTGGCTTAGGGTCCCCTTGGAAACAAGGGTACCTCTTAAATGACATCAAGTCACACAATTTGGATATCATAGCCATTAGTGAGACCAGACTCCATGAACCGCGGGCCCTAAAGTCCATGTTTGGCGGACAGTTTAACATTTATTTTTCTCCCTGTCTGCCGAGGATGGGCGGTAGTGGCACGGCGGTTCTTTTTCGCAAGAGTCTGGATCTCCAAGTAAAGACGATATTTACGGACCCGGAGGGTAGACTGGTTGTCCTAGATGTGGACGGCAGCGATGGAGGCGCTTTTCGGTTGCTGGCAGTTTATGTGCCTCCTTTAACAGGTCGGTCAGACTTCTTTCGACGTCTAGAAGTATTCCTGGGAACGTCTCGTCCCTTACTTTTAGTGGGGGATTGGAATGCTACCTTGGACACGCATCTAGACTACGTGGGGAGTGACAAAACTAGAAGGGGATGCAAAGGCCTCATAGACCTGCTCAGACGCTTCCAGTTGTCTGACAGGTACCGACTCGACCACCCAAATGTGCCAACGTGGACTTGGAGCAACCGCATTGGGTCGTCGAGATCGTATCTAGATAGGATAGTGTGTAGGACAAGAGATAGAGATAGTTTAGGATGTCCACAGTTCCACATAGTCAGCTACACGGATCACAAACTTGTGACGTGTACGCTAGACATAGATAAGGCACATAGGCAGGGTCCCGGTTACTGGAAACTAAACGCGTCTTTCCCGTCGAGACAGGTTTTCAGAGACCGGATTAGCACGTTAGTAAAGAGGGCTTTGACGGGAGCCATCGTCAACAACAAATGGTGGTTTGCCCTCAAGAGAGCAGTGAGGGCGGAAGCAATAAGGTATAGCAGGGCACTAGCTGTAGAGAGGAACAGAGAAGAGGGGGAGCTAGTGATAAAGTTAGAAGAGGCATTGCGAAGTGGCATCGCATCCGACGTTTTAGCGGCGAGGTTGGCCCTCGACCAACACTTCAATGCTAAACACGAAGGGTGTGCTGTCAGGGCAAGGATGCGTGCTCTGAGGAATGAAGGTGTTGGAGCCGCACGAGAGGCCCGGGTGGCGGAGGCGCAGCGGGGTAACAGAGCCACCATCCGGTCTCTGGTAGACGAACAGGGGCGCGAATTGCTCGAGCCGAGCAAGATGTGCGAGGCGTTTCAGCGGCATTTTGCCCGACTGTTCGGGAGGAGTGGCGAGCGAGAAGGCAGGGTGGACTTTAGTGCCTACCTGCACAGCTTGCCACGGCTCTCGGCAAGAGAGGCGGAGTGCTGCGAAGGGGTCATCACGGCGGAGGAGGTGAGGGACGCGATGGCGGGTTGCTCGACGGACAAATCTCCGGGTTTGGATGGTCTGCCCTACGAGCTTTACAACTGTATGCCAGACTTGTTTGGAGAAGTCTTGGCGGCCGTGTACTGCAACTGGCAGCAGAACGGGAGCATTCCCGGTTTTGTGAGCCGAGGAGCGGTAACGCTGCTGAAGAAAGATCCAAACAAGGGGGACGCCATAGATAACTTTAGGCCCATCACTCTGCTCAATGCAGACATGAAAATTTTGGCCAAGGTGTTAGCCAAGCGGTTGGCGCTTGTCATCGAGAAACTGGTCGGCACGGAGCAGACGTGCGCCGTGCCGGGCCGGAGCATCCATGACAACCTCCATCTGATGCGCTACATCATAGAGAGGGTAGTTAAGGAACCTGGCATGGGTGGGGCCCTGATCAATTTGGATCAATCGAAAGCTTTCGATAGGGTAGACCATCGATACTTGGAGGCCGTCCTCGAAGCGGCCGGCTTCGGTCCCGTTTTCCGCGGCTGGATGGCTGCCTTGTACACAGGCATCCGTTCGGTTGTTCGCGTCAATGGACGTCTATCGGGACCCTTCGACATTGCACGTTCGGTTCGTCAGGGATGCCCCCTGTCGCCGCTCCTGTACGTATTGACTCTCGAGCCACTACTGCGGAAGCTGGCGACGCTGAGGGGCATCCCGCGAGAACTGGGGTGCGGGACGAGCGTGTCGGCATACGCGGACGACGTCACCGTCATAGCGTCTAGCCACGAGCACATCGAGCTTGTCGGCGAGACGCTGAAAGACTACGAAGCGGTGACGGGAGCGAAAATCAACCGGGATAAGTCGGTGGGTTTGCTGCTCGGCACCTGGAGAAGCAAGCCCATACCGTCCGGCAGCGCCTCAGTAGTGGGACGCTGGACGGACGGTCCGGTCAAGTTGCTCGGAGTCTGGTTCGGTCCGGACCTGCAAACGGAGAAGAACTGGGACGAGATAACGAGTAGGGTGGCCACTCTCTGCCGGCAATGGTCCGAGAGGAAGCTGTCCCTAAAAGGTCGGGCGGAGGTGGCGAACGCGTACATCGCGTCCGTCATCGAATACCGCCTGACCGTCGTGCCTTGTCCCGATCGCGCCATCACCGAAATGGAGCGCATCCTCTTCCGCTTTTTGTGGAAAGGAAGCGTTCCGATGGTGAGGCGATCCGTTTGTTGCCAACACCCGCTGAAAGGAGGGCTGGGCATGCCGTGGTTGATGATGCGCAGACATGCGCTGAGACTGCGACATCTCCGGCTCTACGTAGACGACAGTGAGCAGGTGTGGTCGCCGTCTGTGCGACGTGCTTTCCCGCAGCTCGTCTCCATGACCGAGCTGCAGTCGTGGATCAAAAAGAGGCCGAGGAATGGCGAATGGCACCGTGAGTGTCGCGTTGCTCTGCAACAACTTTGCCGTCCCGGGTCGACCTTGAGCGGCTGCATCACAACGAAGTCATTCTATAGGGGATTAGTGGAGGGCAGGTACGACGACGATCTCGGGGCGAACCTGGGCGTCGACGAGGAATACCTGACCCGCCTGTTCAGGACGACTTTCGGGCCGGGACCTATGGACAACTTCCAGAGATCCCTGGCCTGGCAGTGTTACCGAGAGGCGCTACCCGTTCGGGATAATCTCTATAGACACGGCTCGCGAAATGCGGGGCCGACCTGCCCGAGATGCGGTCAGAGCGATGAAACCGTTCTGCACGCACTCGTGCAGTGTCCAACCATTTCGGAGCTGTGGGCTTATGTCGAACGACTGCTGTCGCGTGTGGGACGAGTCGGTTTGACAACCGAGTCTATCGTCAATATCGTCACGCCTCCTTTCTTTAAACGGGAAGGAAGAGCTGTATTTATCGTACTTGTGGCTATGACCAAAGAATGCATCTGGTGGACGCGTCTGAAAGGATTAGAGACAAATACTTTCCTCTCTGGTCAATCTCTCATCAACTTTTTCAAGTATCACTTGAAAAGGAAGGTGAGAGTAGAGAGGCAAGTGTTGTCTAGCAAATGTTTCGAAAAAAGATGGATACATGTAGCAAGAATGGCACGTATAAATGACGAAGCCACCTTGACCATGATTCTATAAAACGTTTTAAAATTTTGTAAACAGAGAGTTACTCACGTTTCTTGCTTAAATAAAAGAAATTTTATTTAACAAACTGTAACGCTAAAGACCGAGGTTACCGTGGTCTTTTCGTAGGTTTTTCTTTCCACGGATAACCTCCCCATTTATTGGGAATTTTTTGTATTATTTCGTATTTTTTGTAAATACCCCAAACGTTTTGCGATGTTTTTTTTCATCGTTGTCCCCACTTTTGTTTTTTTTCTGCTTTGTTTTCGACCCCCTCGAAAAGAAAAACTCTACATTTGTATTTTGTCCCCTCTGTGTTGAGCCCTGTGTGGCTAATAAAGAAACCTATCTATCTATCTATCTATCCCTCCATCTATCTATCTATCTATCTATCTATCTATCTATCTATCTATCTATCTATCTATCTATCTATATATATATATATATATATGACTCTTTGAACGTATGGGCAATTTAATCAGAAAAATTCTCCAGAGACCGTTCGAAGCATTATTTTGTGTCTGGCTACCTCTCACCGCTTCACATCTATAGAATAATAAAATATCGAGATTGTTGAAAAGTCTACAACTATAAAGTTTCTCTTACAATTATCGACATTGTACATCCAACGGTATTGATAATAATACCGAATAATAATTAGCAAAAGATAGTTATGAAATAGAAAAGCGCCGAAGGCGGTAGAGTAATTAGTTATTCGCGGCTATATTCGTTTCATAGAAGCGAATGAATGCATATCAAGCATAGGTCAAATTAGGCATATATTTCGTTGGTGAAAAGATAGTTATGAGAGTGAAAAGAGACAATTGTAATGAGATAAAACTGTTGCGACCACAGAACACAAGAACAGATGAAACGCGTCTAATTACTTCTGTTAGCGACCCGGTTTCAGATTTGGGGTGAAGCTTGTAACACTTTAGCATACGTCGTTTAATGCCTGTAGGAAAATTAGGAATAAAAGTGACGAAAGTTCATTGCTTTACTTAATGTGTCCTCCTTGTGAATAGATGTGCCATGTTTTATCGTTATTGAAGTAAAAGTAGCATATGTTGGTAACGTTAACACTGTGTGTGGCGAACAAAAAAAGTTTCTTTGAAAGTAATCCCTAATAAATACAAGGTATGTGTAAGTTTGTGAGTGTGAGTGCGTGCGTTCTTGAGTGTGTGTGTGTGTGTGTTTGTGTCTGTGTACGCGAAAGAGAGGGAGAGAGATAGCGGCAGGAAGACAGTGGTAAAATGTATATTTCAATAAAGCATCACTTTTGGAATGGTATGTATATATGTATGCATGTATATATATATATATATATATATATATATATATATATATATATATATATATATATATATATATATATATATATATATATATATATATATATATATATGTATGTATGTATGTGTGTGTGTGTGTGTATGTGTGTGTGTGTGTGTGTGTGCGTGTGTGTATGCATGCATTTGTTTACATGCATTTATGTATTTATGAGTATGTGTGCACGTACACACACACACACACACACACACACACACACACACACATATGATCATTAGTACAATGTAAAAGAGTAATGTACCATTTGCTTCAGGTTGCAAGGATGATTACAACTGATTTGCAAGTGAAATAAATGATAACATAGTCATCAGGAAAATGTTCTTTTAAGGTACTACCTCCTCCCTATCACCTCTCCCCCTCCCGATAGTCTCTCCGGTAGTGATATGCATATGTACATATATTATATATATATACCTACATACATACATATATATATATATATATATATATATATATATATATATATATATATATATATATATATATATATATAAATGTATATATATATATGAATGTAAAGTGAGAAAGAGAGAGAGAGAGAGACAGAAGGAGAGACAGAGAAATGAATACAGGTAGAGATAAATAGAATGAGCTGTATTGTTTTTTGCAGTCGCTGACTGCGGCCATCCTGAATTATCTCCTTGAAGTTTGCAATCCTTCGATTTTATCCATGACTTCTTTTTAGTTTGGCAAATGATCTATTTCTCCCTTTTTGGCCGTGCAAATTAATCAGTTTTTTCTAGCGTTGAGTAACAAATCAAGTTGCAAATACACAGACACACACATTACCTATCTGTCCATCTATCTATCTATCTATCTATCTATCTATCTATCTATCTATCTATCTATCTATCTATCTATATCAACCTACTTTATACCAACACACATATATACATACATATATATATACATACACTCATGCATACATACATACATACATACATACATACATATACACATACATACATACATATATATATATATATATATATATATATATATATATATATATATATATATATATATATATATATATATATATGCACACACGTGATACGACTCCAGCATAATTACCGTAGGAATAGTCGCTCCGTCACTATAGTAGGTAACAATCTTCATTCAATGCATAATTTGGCAGAACGTTAAGACCAAATTATCGTCATCAGCATGCTAAGCAACATTAATGCAGAAAATGTGAAAATAGCCTAGTACAATTTTGAAACACTTCAAATGATCGAACGAATTAAAAAAAAAAATCCATACCCACGCATGCACATATTTATATATAAAATATTAACAAGAAATGATGATTTGTGCGTACCACAACAACAGTTTCTACGCATCATCAACTAGTTGTTCATTGCTGAATATTAAATATATTATAAACAACTCATCGCATTAGTTACTACTCTTCAGCAATACCGTTAGATGCATTTCATCAGGTGTGTAGTGGAAATAAAACTCCGTTATATCTGACTGTTTTCACACTTTTTAAACTCACACCAAATACTCTTTATCTATTACATTTTCTAACATATTAATGTACATTATCACTAAAAATCTGATTCTATTGAGCTCTCTTGCCAGTCGCGTTACACAAAAACAGCCTTCACTTTCGAACCTATATCGCATGCACATAAATAATCCACAAATGTCCGGT
>NC_142941.1:54489057-54491557 GCF_046866305.1 Octopus bimaculoides
AGTTAGTTCTTTCGAAATATCCTTTGTTGTTTCTTTTCTTCCTTTGATCGTACTTCCAAAGAACAGGTAGCGACCACCAGTTTTATTGGTATCCTCAGTTGTTTTCCAAAGAATGCTCTTCTAGAGGAATAGGTCTCCTTTTCCTATGTGAGTCTTGAAATTGCACGAGATTCTTCGTCTAGATTTTTTCGATTCTTTGAGTGACACCAAACACGTCTTTTACGAAACATTAATTTAGACACTCTAGTTGGATAAACCTACTACTGTGATATGTCCAGCATTACGACGACGTAACTTCGTCGTCTGCGTGACTGGCCCGTACGGCGTACCTCGTCGGATGTCTTTATTTGGCCACATAGGGCTTAACATAGAGGGGACAAACAAGGACAGACAAAGTGGGGGAAAAAGAAAACGAATGAAAAATGAAAAATGAAATGAATGCCACTCGACTCCACGACCGGGCAGTTTCATTGAATCACTTTTGCAACACATTAAATTGCGTTTTTCCTAAGGAATGAGAACCCAGATTCGAAATTTGCCCAAGACACCTGATGAAAGCTGGAGGGTATATCAGCCGAAACGTTGTGTTAACAACAAACAAGATGAGGACAAATATCCATCAAATGTACGTAATTCCTCATCTCTTAAATAAAGAACTGTATACAATTTGTTGTTGGTGTGACAGCTATACACAGAGCATCTGAATACGTGAAAATACTGTCCCAAAACATTTAAAGAAATGATGGAAACCATATCACTCAGTGGTTTATCTGAACAGTAAAAATTCATGCCTTATCCATCACAAGAATTGTTATATAATTTGCTATCATCATTAACCATGCCTCCTTTTCATAATCAATATATCATGTTGTAAAACAAAGCAGTTAAAATCTCATATCTCTTCTTGGTATCAACATCATTAAGAAATTCAATTATGTGTTTTCCAATGGCTTATCTTGATTGTCTTCAGTTGAAATAAATCAAACTTTTAGTAAATAGCATGTGACATTTTAAAGTCTGAGAAAAAAGTTTTATTTGAACATAAAAAGAACTAAAATGTCTAAATTAAATTTATACTTCTAAAGAAAATCGAATTAGACAACTGTTTGAAAGAAAATAAGTTGCTACTGTGTATCGCTTAAAGTAAAAAACGACTTCTGGTGAACCCATCTAGCACACTTCTGTCATCCTTACTGTTTATAATCTCAGGGTCTTAAGTTAAATATATTTGTTAATATTTACTCCACTCAATAAAATAATTTGATTTATAATTTTTATAATTGATCAAAAATCAAATTAAATCTCATCTGTATCATCGTCACATGTTAGGGCGAACTACAAGGGTTATTTATCGATTAAGCCCACACTTCTCAGATTGAACACTAGGAAGTAAATGAAACAAAATATACTATTTTAATTATTTCAGCTATTTGACTGTGGCCATACTGGAATACCACCTTCAATTGTTTAGTCAAACAAACAAACCCAGTATTCATTTCTTTGTCAGGTACTTATTTGTAGAAATCTTTTAACGAAACGCTAACTTCCGTAGGTGTAAACAAAAACGATTGGGCTGATAATTGGTGTGACTAGAAGCAAACTTTTCTGATCGATCATTGGTTTTAAAAAATTCTTTTGGATTTGGTTAATTGCAAAACATTTATTCCATTGTGATTTGTGACAACTTTTTGCATATGGTTCTACAAACACATATGTCATTACTTTTCAAAAGACGTACCGACGCGAATATTAGTAACTTTAACTAAATTTATACACCTGCCATAACCAATTAAACAATCTCTCTGTTGATCAAACCATTCTAGTGAGACTGTGATTCGTCACTGATACAAAGTTGTACTGCATTGCCGTCGGTGGGGGATGGATATATGACGATTGCGAGGGTAAGAAATAGCAGAAAACGGGCGGAAGCGACTGAGAAAGCTGTTGAATTTGTCTATCTATCTATCTATCTATCTATCTATCTATCTATCTATCTATCTATCTATCTATAAATAGGTATGCGCATATATATGTAAAACCACCAGGAGGACGTGGAATAAGTACAGTGTTATTGGACGCTCAGGAAAGGAAAGAAAAGAAAGAGGATTTCATGTTCCGAACCTTTTTCCGGCCGTATTCCATACCTCTAAGAGTTGAAATTATGTTTACTAACAGGTTATCACAACATTATTTTCACCTCCGAAACAATATGTGATCCTTGATATTGCCGAACCTAACACAGTGTTTTCAACGCTCCTTTCTTTTTTGTTTTTGACTTATGTATCACTTTGATTTCAATGTTTAAATGCAAGTTTCATAGTTACTTCTTTCAAAATTCTTATTTTATTTTTCTCATGTTCACTTGTTTACCTTTGTAATGAGGGAACATGTTTCAGTTTTGCCGGAGACATGTTAAACTATGTAGAACATTAGATAAAGGAACCTGGCGGTTTCTTGCACTAAGACAAATTTTTTCATCGACTCTTAGAATACTATTGTG
>NC_142941.1:54494057-54514057 GCF_046866305.1 Octopus bimaculoides
TTGTAATCTGGTCTGGATCAGTTGGACAGTTCATCCGACTGGTAGGTGGTGATGTTTAGAACTACATTCCGAACTGTTAATTGTTTTCGTTTTTGTTTCCAGACTACATCAATACTGCAACTCTTCTTCCCGTCCGAGACTATTAACATTACATTTACACTTAATGGCCATTCGTCACAGCTGTAGAATAGAAATCTTGCATTAATATCGGTGATGGTATTGATGTTATTGTTTTGGCCCATCCCACCAGTAATCTAAATTACGTGTTCCAACTATGACCATCCTATCTTATTTTCCGATAATATATCTCATAAGACAATATAAAAATTTGATCACAATTAATGGAGTTAGACGTTGTTCAATCAAAATCTTCCTGCAATTTCTAGCTTTTCGTCTTGTGACTAAGATATTCCTTCCTTGGCAGAAGTACTGAGTCGAGGACAGCGCTTTCGTTTACTTCTGTGTTCCTTTCTGTGGAAGAGCGTAGGCTCGAAACGTTGAAGACTTTTTCAATTCCGAACGCTATACTAATACATTTATTTGTTTTCTACACCACCTGTCTTCGTCTGTTTTTTTTTGTGAATTCTCCCTATATGTACGTATGTATGTATGCATGTATGTATGTATGTATGTATGTGTATTTTCAGAAAAGGAAGAAAACATGAAACTTTCGATGTCCTAATTCTTCTCAGTAACATTTGCAAGACATGAACAAATAGAAATGCATCTCCAACCGGTGGTTGCATCCTAGTCAGTCACAGCTTAGAATCAACAATCATTTTCTACCTTAAATGGAAACGTAATGACATGAACTTACTTGTCAACGCAATGAACAATAGAAGTAGTTGTTGAGATGAAATTATAGATTTTAGAATGAGATATAAAGACGTGAAGATATAAAAGACAAATTAATATTCTAGCAGTGTAGATGCTATTATATTACGAACCTATATTATGTGATTGGATACTAAAGTACTTTTAAATCAAGAATAATGAGATATAAAGATAGAAGACAACCTATCCAAGAAAAATGCACTTATTGGTGTAGTTAATTTGATAAGGTTTCGAAAAATGCAATAAATTCTGACAGTCGGAACCTTCATTGGATGTTATCTAGTTTAGAAATGTATAATATGGAATATTGGGCATCATAGACTTTTACATGAAGTTGACGAAATATGAAGTTGGTTTTGTATGCCCCTGAAGCAATAAATGTGTTGTGAATATATTCTGAAATGAGCTATTAGTAGGAGTGTTTCTATATGAGGAATTATTATACGAATTTTATTGTTGCATCTCTCCTTAGGCTGAAAAGTCAATATTAAACTATAATAGAATGATATGATATTGACATAAAAGATAATAGAATAGAAGGCAGTGGATTGACATAAAAAAGAAACTTATAGTAGAGCACATAATGAGATATTGGATAGCGTGTAGTACGAAGGTAAAAGAAAAAAAATGTATGTTAAACAAAACGTGCCTTTGTGGTAAATGGATTAAGGATGATAGAAATAAATAGGTAGATGTTTACTAGTATATGTGAGGGCCAGAGATCACAAGAAACTGGGTCAGTTATTATTGGGTTGTCCGGAAAGTTCGTGCCGATTTACAGTAGCTTATCTTTCGACTTATTTGCCATGAAACCACCTCAATTCTGGGAAGTGGGTATTTTCAAGTTAAAGGAAAGATGGAGACGCATTGTGCAACAAAATGGTTCATATTTGGTTGATTAAAAATGTAATGGCAAGTATTTATTGACCTTTTTCTTTCCTTTAAAAATCGGCACGAACTTTCCGGACAACCCAATAATATCTCTTGGATACAAATAGGATGAAGGGCTAAGTGCGATGAAGTTAGTCAAATGATCCCTCATATTTTATACCCAGAGAGAATAGTTTAATCATTCTATTTCTTTGAACTCAGAACGTAAAGACAGACGAAATACCGTTAAGCATTTCGTCCGGCATGCTAACGTTTCTGCCAGCTCGCCACCTTTGAACTACCTAATATTAAGAGCGTATGATGTGTTTTAATAGTGATTTGGTTGCCGTATCTGTTGAAGCAAGTCAGTGTTCGTACAAAGGAATTCCTGATGTTTCGTAAGGAGTTTTAGCTATTCTGGTGCTATTCATTCCTGTAGGGCTTTTATCTACGAAGATTTACAAAGAATTTTTGTCAACGTGAAGTTAGATTCCTTGAACGAGATTTGAACTTGAGTCGAGTAAACGTTGTTCAGAAACTGATATTAACTATCAGCTTATAAAACTCACAAATCAATTAAATCGAATGATTAACATCTCAGACAGAATCCATATAGTAGAAACGTGATAGCCTATGGTTTGTTTGTTTGTGTATAGACACACACACATACGCACCCATATCGCATATATATATACATACATATATGTATATCTATATATATGCATATAAAATGTTTATATATGTGAATATATACATATACACATGTATATGTATGCATATATATACATATATGTATTTATCTATATATGTATGTATATATATATATATGTATATGTATGTATATATATATATATATATATATATATATATATATATATATATATATATGTATATGTATATCCATAGGCATATATGTATATATGTGTGTGTGAGTGTGTGGCTGTGCGTGAGTTCATTTGAACACAATTACAATGTGTGTATTTATGTTTGGAATAAATAATCAATGAACAGCGTTTTACTTAATAGAGGTGTAGACACTAACAAGCAATTAATTTCCAATTAGTGTAATTTATTTCTGCTTTCTTTCACATAATTGCTTGGTATTAGAATATAAGTAAACACTGAAACTGAACGAATCAAGAAAACAGCAGAATCTGAGAAAAAAAAAATAACTTAATGATTCGCGACTGTAAATACTAAATTAAAAACGAAAATATTTGCAATTAAAATAAATTAGTTGGCGATTAGAAAGAAGAGCTTTGCATTTCTGTCGAGGCCCATCATCAACGAATCGAGTAAATCGAATGGCAATCATTCAGAATCTCTGATGAGACCTATCTGCTCGAAATATTAGAGACTTTTTCTTGAATTTGTACAAGGGCATAATTCGAGCCATCAAAGGAGCATCTACGTATTATTTTGAGCTTTTAGAAACAAAACAGCTAAATGTACATCAAATTATACCACTCCGTATGGAGAAAAAGACATTTGATAATGAATCTCCCGGATCCATACACGTGGTAGATACGAGAATTTGATGGTTAGAATACATATAATCATAAGTTTGTGTGATCAAAGTTTTTATGAAACTAAATAACATCATCTGTAAAGAGGATAACAATTCGAATGAGCTGGCGAGAAACCTAGGTGACCAGCTGATATATGTATATATATATATGTGTATGTATGTATGCATTTATGAGGGAGGAGAGTGCGAGAGAGAGAAAGATAGAGTGAGAGAGCATGGTACTTTGCACCAATCTTCATATTCTGTACTTTTAACTAAGTTGTACGACATCCAGAACATTAAATTTAAAAATTCGATTTTTTATACGATTATTAAGGGTTCCATTTTGGTGTAATTCTCTACGACGCTTAAAAGAAAAATCAACAAATTTAAATAAGAGATTTCTCATTTGAATATTTCATTTTACATAATTTAAGGATGTATAATTAAACTTTATAGAAACGATCAGTGACAGTTTTTAAAAAATGACGTCATGAGTAGCAGACAGAACGGAGAAGAGTTGCTAGTTGAATAAATTTGTCAAATTTTAATGATGGGTTTCCTAAAACGATCGTGTGTTTAAAAGGCTATAAAATTGGATGAGCAAGCCCCTCTAATAAGAATTCGAGTAAAATTATCGATAATGTCAACTTCTGGGTACTAACAGTCTAGAATAACTCTGATGAGGGATTGGGACAAACAAAAACAAAAACAAAAAAAAAAGACAAAGCAAAAATAATTACACTATATCTGAGATGATGTATAATTTGATCTAAAGTAGAACGGATGTGATCGTGGAAATGAGATGTTAGATTGTCAACGGCTCGGATGAAAATTGATTAACTATCGCTAGACAATATCGTTCCTTCTGTAACTGTCAAGAAAGAAAAAAAAACAAAACAAATACATTCATCATTGAGCTAATATATAACGATTTATTAAAAATTACAAATCCTTCATTTCCGGCAAAGTAACAATCTTTTTAATGCAATGAAATATAGAAAGTGGTTTAATTTTAAATAGATCACGATACGATACCAATAAATTAGTATCATATAGACATATTTCCATTACACTGATCGGTAACATACAAAGCAAAACAAATTAGCAAACATTAACGATATGAAGCTTCTCAATATTATGAAGGTTGTAATCGATGTGAAAATAATCTCGTAATTAAGTCCTACAGATATATGGTTGGAGTTAGGTATTTCTTTTAGTAATATGATTGTGTATTAGTAGAGATATAGGCATAGCACCTTCCTGTTTATATTGCATGGAAGTTGTATGTATTCGAAGATAAAGAACGTATTAAACTTCCTCCGTTATTAACTCTTGTTTTTGTTGCGTTGATAGGATGGAAATTAGTGTATCGTCGACTGAGACAGTTAACATTCTCCATACGTGTATTTCGGAGTGATTATTAGATTCTTAGAGAATTCGGAGACAGGCAATCGAAGTTCATGCTTCGAAAGCCATAGGGAACGCTTACAGTGGATATGAATGTATGATCATTTTATGGGTTTCGGTATCCATATATCCATTCCCTGCTCGATCCTGAATTTGAAAGGAGTCATATTAAAGCCGTATAATTCTTTATTTATATTTTTCTGTCTACTCTTTCTCCGGCATTGGAGTTCGTATATAAATCCATTGACATTTAGATGGGAAGGAATTAAAGCATTGTTTACCAAAGATATAAGCGACAGAGAGGATTGAGTAGATTATAGAGAGAGGATTAAAATCGAGTCTTGTTACTGGCATCAAAAGAGCTTACTCTTTGCACTAGAAGTGATTTTATGATAAAAATAAAATCTATAACTATATTAGATATAAGATTAAAAGATTAGTGGGTGTTAGATTGAAACATGGAATAGCTTCAAGCAAAATCACTTTTTGCATTGAGTTTTGCATCTATTTGCATTCTGAATTCAAAATCATTCCTGATCTACTTTATTTCCTTTATTTATTTCTATCACATCACTTAGTAAGTACATACTTAAGTTTCTGTCATATACTACGTCCAGTGCTATGATAATATCATACATACATACATGCATACATGTATGTATATGTGTGTACACACACACACACACACACACACACACACACACACACACACACACACACACACACATATATATATATATATATATATATATATATATATATATATATATATATATATATATATATATATATATTTCTGTATGTATATACATATATATGTGTATATACATACATTTCATTTAATTTCTGTATTTCGCTTGCAAGATTATTTATGTGAATTCGTGTGTCGAAGCATATTTTGTTGTATCTGGGGAGAGTCAGTCTCTTTTAGTGCTATATTACTTAACACATTCACCGGTTCAAATCTGAAATATCGGGTGGGGTTAGATCAGAACGTGATGGTCATAAAGTTTCTAAACTTCTCAAAGTCGCCAATAATTTACTTTAAATACTCCATTTTTACCCGGGTCGGGTGAGTAATGCCTGCATCTTATTCAAATTACATCTCAGGTTTGTTCTTTACTGCTGGGTACAAAGATGTCACGGTCATGACCCGATACAGTTCACTGCTTATTATCATCTAATTGCAATTTTCATCTTAAAAGAAAAAGGGTTAGTAAACTTTTCCTAAGTTACATCACAGTGGAATATTCATTTGAGAGGTTGAATATTTCTAGGATTCTTTTATCCGCTGATTCCACAATTCTCCTTCTTACCAAAACTGTTGAAATGAAAATGAACCTTGTCACTCTTCAAATTCTTTATCATCATTATTTTGCCCTTTTACATTTAAATGCTATTTTCTATTCTACCACACATAATGGATGATATATTTTTTGATTTCATTCTTAAAGCTAAACGACTCTAAATGTAGCTGAATTTTGAATATATATTCCATTCCATTCTTGTTTTGTTTCTTTTTTATTGTCTGATGCCTTTTTAACCGACAGTTCTGTTTTATATGCCTAACAAGCCTCTCAATATGGACCCCATATTTTAAGCGTTGTTGCTCTGACATTCGTCTTTTCTGCACCAATTGCATTTTGTATGGCTACAGGTACAAATCGTCTCTTTTTAAGAAATGCAATATCATCTGAGATATCTTCAAGTCGCCAGAGTGCATGCGTTAATTGATTTTCTTGGTACTTGTTTAACAGAGTCGCACATACTGTGAACGGACAGTGGGGTGCTAGGTATTTACTGAATTATATCATCTGAAACGGTGAATCAAGCATCGACTCATGAAATCTGACGTTGGTTTTAAAGCAATGAAAAGTCTTTAGGCATGAATGACGGAATGGTTACAATTCAAAATAAAATTCAACAATTTGGTTCTTTGGTTATTTGCAAATTTTTCCATTGGTACTTTACCCGTCATAATCTACATTCTGGAAAGAAAAGAAAAACTATTAAAAATCTTGACATGTTATGAAGTTTCTAAACACTCAAGTGACTTTTAGAACACCCTATATATGATCTAATATACATTTATTATTCATTGTTGTTTAAATATATGCTACCCGTAACACCGAGTTATTTCTCGTAGCTCATTGTAGTTTCATTTATGCAAATCAGCTTGAGATTTATTCAGCACTTTCATTATTTTAGCTTTTTACATTTAAATGTTATTTTCTATTCTACCACACATAATGGATGATATATTTATTGATTTCATTCTTAAAGCTAAACGACTCTAAAGTATTCCAAATTATTCATATAACAAAATGTAGCTGAATTTTGAATATATATTCCATTGCATTCCTGTTTTTTTTGTTTTGTCTGATATCTTTTTAACCGGCAGTTCTGTTTTTTTATATGCATAACAAATATTGTTGTATTCTTGAAACCCTCCGAAAATCTCCCAGTCCTTTAACCTAGAATGTTATGCAATGTATATATGAATGTATATAAGTATATGAGTATCGATTAAACATCACCAAATAGAGTTTCCTGTAAATGCTGATCCTGCAGATATATTTACCGCATTATTATTCTATTATCGGTTTCAGCCAGAGGCTGTGCTCGCCATTAGTACTAATGCTATTAGCACAGCCATTATAAGTGCTGATTGTTTATGTTAGACTCAGCTACTAACCCTCTCTCCGGCATCGAACCTAAATAAGCAGTATGGGTTGGCTTGAACTATCTTTCCTTGCGATATTTTCTGCGATGTAGCTTCGTCTGGTATATCAAATAGAAATTTATTTATTACGTTATTCTGAAGATATGATCCCATCTAAAATTTCAGATTTCTATGTGCAAAACGGTTGCCTGGAACTTGGTGCATAATACTTAATACATATATTCAGGTATATGAATATAGTCATCTCAATCAATATGTACAAGCGAGACTATGCCCAGGTGGATGTTTAGAATCTCACCTCTTCAAAAACCTACCTGTTTTAAATATTACCTGATGGTGGCAGGTTGTGTATTATGATGTAAATCTTCTATACTTCCATTAAAAAATAAAAATTTTTACCGAAACACATACACCAACGATTTCAATCCCTTTTGATTTGACTTTTCTTTGTGTGCCCCTCAGACCCCACCTCGAAAATGAAAGACTCTACGTTTGTATTTTGTCCAATTTCTGTGTTTAGTCCTGCGTGGCTATAATAAAAAGATATCTATCTATCTATCTATCTATCTATCTATCTATCTATCTTTCTTTCTTTCTTTGTTTCAGTCATGACTGCGGTCATGCTGGAGCACGGCCTTTAGTCGAAGAAATCGACCCCAGGACTTATTCTTTGTTAGCCTGGTATTCATTCTATCGGTATCTTTTGCCGAACCGCTAAAGTACGGGGACGTAAACACACGAACATCGATGGTGAGGATGCCAAACACAGACACAAAGACACACAAATATATACATATGCATATATATATATGTATATATATATATATATATATATATATATATACGGCAGGCTTCTTTCAGTTTCCGTCTGTCAAATCCACTCACAAGGCTTTGGTTAGTCAGAGGCTATAGTAGAAGACACATGCCCAAGGTGCCACGCAGTCGGACTGAACCTAGAACTATGTGGCTGGGAAGCAAACTTCTTACCACACAGCCACACCTACGCCTATAACCCACGTCTGCATATCTATATATAAAGTATATATGTATGTATGTATGTATGTATGTATGTATGTATGTATATATATATATATATATATATATATATATATATATATATATATATATATATATATATATATATATATATATATATCACATATCTATCTTTATCCACTAGCTAGTGTAAAACTGTATTTGGTCACGTATAAACGTTATCGTAATATTTGCGTAAAGAGATCTCAGAGCATGTAATTACGAATAAGTCCATATTTGTTTATGCACCGATATGTATGAATGTAGATGGAGCTGCACGACCTTATACATGTGAGAACATTTATGTGACCGAATATACGCCGACTGATGCACGAGTAAATATATCAACTTTTGTTCTGTTTTCTTTTTTTCTTTGTTTTTTTTTTTGGAAAAGTCGTGGAAATTTGTACGTACTACTAAACGAATACATACATTGAAATATTCGATATATCTGAATTTCTGAATTAGGATATTTTCAATATATCTCTATTTGTCAAATAGAAATTACTCTACTGCTATTATACTTTATGTTCCATTCCTTTTGACAGCCGCAAAACTCTGACTGTTAACGGCACCGTATTTTAATTAATATCCGATTTTCCAAGAAGCATAAACTGTTGGTGATAATGCTTCCGACTCCACCACATCGATATTAAATCAGTTTTTTTTATGTTCTTCACCTTTTTTCTCTAATTTGTTATCGTATAAATACACTGGTGAGTAAACCGAGCAAATATTTCATGTCCATCCTTTGATGAAGTGGTTACATCATCACCATTGAAACTATTGTTAGCATATGGATTATTAAATATATCAATCTTGTTTTTGTTTCTGGTTTTATAATCCCATTTTCTCCACTTCATTCCCACTGCATCTGTCTGTATCTATCTCTCTTCTACATATATGTGTACATACATGCACATCCATACATACAAACATACATGCATATGTACATGCATGCATACATACATAAATACATAGACTGATATATTGCGAATACAAAGAACTTATTTCTTCGTGCAAACTATTCGAAGCAGAGAATTCTATGAGTTCATATCCTTAGAAATTACATAAGTAAATATCGTAACTAAAACAAATTCAGATATACCACGCATCATAATATGGCCGTAAAATTGATAGATTTTCCATGGCTTACAAAAGTAGAATGAGAAAGTCTGCTGTAAGAGATAATTATCCTTTTATAGTCGTAATATAAAAAGAAGAAGAACGCTGAGGCGTAGGCGCAGCTATGTGGTTTACAAAACTAGCTTCCAAACCATGTGGTCTTCGGTTCAGTCCTACTGCGCGAATTCTTAAGCCGGTCGTCTCTTATTGCGCAGGACCAACCAAAGACTTGTGAGAAGATTTGGTAGGCCGAAATTGGAAGAGCTCCTCATGTACGCTTGCATGCATGCATGCATGCACACATGTATGTATGTATGTATGTATGTATGTATGTATGTATGTATGTATGTCTCTTCTATTTTTTATTTATTGTAAATCTTCCACTGAGGAGGGCTCCATCTTTGGGATGTAGTTAATACAGACAAATTCACATTTTGAACTTCAAGAAAGTCTTGCATATTTCTACAGTTCCACTCACAGAATGCACTTGTAGTGTACGAATTAGCCGGTCCATGTTTCTTTCTGAAAATCCCAGTTTAACCAGATTCTCCTTTCAGCATTTACTAACAAAACTAGTGCTCCAATTACTATTGGTATGAATACAAATTCATAGTCTGGATATAGAAACTCAAGGTTTCGAAGCAGTTGTCCATAGGTATCATCTTTTTCTTTGATTTTCATATTTATATCTGCAAAGCAGCTAATCTCTGTTACAGTACATACATTTGCTTTATGAACGTATGTATGTATGTATGTATGTGTGTATGTATGTATGTATGTATGCAAGATAGGTTTCACGCTGAAATTATGAGCAAAGTAAAAAGGAACTTAATACTTCGATGAAAAAAGAAAAATAATCCATTTACTGATAATATTTCAGCATTACCATTATGAGGCAATTGTATTGCTTCTTTTGCGTCTCATAATTACTCTAAAGATATGAAACTTTAAGGAACAAAATGTTTTGAAGACTGATAAATATGTACTACATCAATTACAAACACATATAACTATTAATATATTTTACACACATACAAACACACACACATCTGCATATCCAGTTAATCCTATTATGTATATAGTATACCGATGCTTAATACCACGATTATTCTTTACGAATAATTTATGAAAGATAGCTCCTCATATTCTAGTTTATAGAGCACTCTGTGCACGCAAGAGGGTGCGGAAATGATCATCCGTTACACATATACCGGAAGACACATAAAGTGTCACCCATATATGTGTATATGTCTGTGTTTCTATCTGTGCTATACATATACATACATATATATATATATATACATAGATACATGTATATACATTTATATATGTATGTATATATATATATATATATATATATATATATATATATATATATATATATATATATATATATATATATATATATATATATATAGAGAGAGAGAGAGAGAGAGAGAGAGAGATAGATAGATAGATAGATAGATAGATAGATAGATAGATAGATAGATAGACAGATAGATAGATAGATAGATAGATAGATAGATAGATAGATAGCTGGATAGATAGGTAGATAGATAGATAGATAAATAGATACATAGATAGATGTATAGATAGACAGATACACAGGCTACGTGTGGTTTTCGTTTATAAACCATTGCAATATGCTAAAACAACAAGGTACGACAGTACGTAGTACGCTTTCATAACGAATTCGTGTTGTGAGTCAGCGTGGCATCTCTTTCTGTTCGCAAGCTATAGTTATATCATTGATACATTGTAAATTCTCAACTTAAATTCCAAACAATCTTATTTGCTCATAATTTATTCATACCGTTTGTTTCGAAAACCTGCAGCTACTTTTCGCATGTATTTCATACACACGACGATTCAATTCATGTTAAATATGTCAGCAACCTTCGCTATAGATATTTTGACAGCTATCATGAAATATAATTCATGGCTATTAACCCTTCCGAGAGTTGACATATCAGCATATATGATAGATAAGAGCCCACTTTAGGTTGTCCACACGAAAATTAGATAACCGCAGATGTACTAGCTACGATGCAATTGGAAACTATATATCATATCAAAAGTTTAGAAACGAAAGTAATATTTGTATACAATAAATACTGTTAGTAATAGGAGACATAATACTACCATAGCTCAGTTCTGCTTATGCGATGGTATCTGTCCCCCCACCCCGACCTCTATTCATCTTCTATTGAGGCTAATTCTATTGAAACATCCAGCTGCGAAACTCTCACACGCCGCGTGTATTGTTAATTAACAACGCATAATCTTTAAATGATTTATTTCCTGCAGCAGAAATATCTTTCTTCACATAAGCTATCGGTACTTATATAAATTGTGAAAAATCCACCAGGTCAAACTCATAGCCACATCGATCATTCAGACATCAGGATAATGAAAGTCGGCACTTAAATATTTTACTCTTCTCTTCGATAACGCCCAAGAACACTCGCCTATATACGTACGCATTAATAGATTAATATTTTCAATAATTCCTTTGCTTTAGAAACTACAACTGTAAATCAATGTAAAACTGAAGAAGGAAATAAAAATAATTAAAATCTATTTGATTTTTAGTAAATTTTAGACAAATAATTCATAGCAATTTATCATCTTTACTTTTGGCAAACATGAATAATGTCCGAGTTTGTTTGGTTCTGGTCGTTACTGTGAAGTACTTTGAAAATGTTTTAAATTGTTTGCTACTTCACTGTTGAAAATAGTTTGCACAAATATTGTTTTGGACAGCCTTTAGATACATTTACCTTCACCATGAAGTAGATCTCGGTAAAAAAAAATTCTACAGATCTTAATTTACTGAAACAATTTGTTGAAATTCATTCTAATCTTGAAATTTTGATACAGCAGTAATTTTTAGAAATTAACTTTTGTCAACATTTCTGTTAATGTTTTCTTTTCTAATATCACATAACTTTTTAGTGACATGACCAGACTTTTGATATGATTTTACATTGAAATGCTTATTTAAAATTGTTAGAGTGGTGTAAATGTTTACTCTATGCTTCTATAATAATCATTTGAAGATAAGTGACATTATGTCCGCCATACTAAACCTATTTGTCAATAATTTTACGAAAAACAAATAAACCTACTGTAAATAGAGCTGAGGATAATTGGCTGTTAGTGTATGTTTAAAAGGACAGAGGAGAAATAAATCTCTGCCTTAGTGTAGATATATTTCACTTGTGAAATCATAAATTCTATAATTTTACCACAGTATAAGACTGTAAAATAGTACTTAAAAATGGTACTTAAATTTGGATGAATTCGATCTTTCATACCAACTACAGCCGCGCAAATAGCTGAATTACTCTCTATTCAAAGAAGAAAGACATACCGGGTAATGTTGATAACCAAATACAATGTGAGAGGGATACTAAGAGATTTTGGCGACTGTAATCGTTTTAATCAAAGAGCTGTTTGATCAAGGTCGACTAAGAATAACGCAACAGGTTTCAGAGTATTTCAGTGAGATATTCGGATATATATATATATATATATATATATATATTCTTTAATTCTTTTTCAGTGATTTGACTGCGGCTATGCTAAAGCACCGCTTTAAAGGGTGTTAGTCGAAGAAATCGACATCAGGACTTATTCTTTGTAAGTTACGGGGATATAAACGTAACGGTTGTCAAGCGTCGGCAGGGGGTAACACACACACATACACACGCACGTACACACACACATGTATATATATATAAACTGGCTTCATTCAGTTTCCGTCTACCAAATCCACTCACAATGCTATGGTCGGCTCGAAGCTATAATAAAAAGTACTCGTTCAAGGTGCCACGCAGTGGGACTGAACCCGGAACCATGTGATTGGGAAGCAAGCTTATTACCACACAGCCACGACTGCACCTATATATAATTATATATTAATTAATTTTAATATAAGGAACTGAACTTTCAGTGTTTCAGAATAGTCCACTATTTAATTTTTGGTTTGTTTTTGGTTGCGTGTAATAGAAGAAGTTTTGTCCAGTGCATCTGAAGGTCCCCTTAATCATTCACAAATATTTGCGGGGCAAAAGCTATAGGTAAATCCAGACGAGGAAGACATTTTGAGTAGACTTTCTGTTTGGTGTGGGTGGAGAAGGGAAAGCATATTGCGAAAGTGAGAAAAAATAAGGAATGAGTTAAAAGTGGCGGAATGGATGTTTCCCGAGGAGCAAAGTCCTTTGTAATAGTGATAGGAAAGAAAGAGGACAGAGTAAGAGGGTGGCCCAGACGTTCTAGTTCATTATAAGTGTGCGAATTCATGGTAAAGTGTAGCCTGCTTGTAGATACGGTCCAGAATGTTAGTATATGTAGGTGAAACCCGTCCCATTAATGGAGCTAAGTATTATGACTGTAACAAACGTTGTAATATGTGTACATTTTAAACATATGAAACGATTTTCGCAAATATGTCCTCATTAATAAAGATTTAGAAATAATCCCACCGTGACAGCACTGATAATAAGCATCCATAAATAGTTCAACCCAACAATAAACAGAGACGATGCAATTGCTAATATCGCACAGTAAACGCTATCCGATTTTACACTGATTGAAAAACAATAATATTTCTCCTAACATTTTCCTATGCATAAACGTCCGTACAAATATATTTGTATTATCATAGGCTTACTTGATTGATCTTTAATAGTGTTTGATATGCAAATAAACGAGAAAATAGAATACGATAACATGCTTTAATGATTTTGAACATATGAAAAATTATCACGGAAAGGTCTAAAATAGTATTCATAATGTAAAAGTAATCACACACACGCACGCACGCACGCACACACACACACACACACACACGGTCTGAAGACATATACATTAGCCTGAATAAATACAAATTCCCCTGACTAAATCACCCTATTTATATTTTTATATTTTCTACCTTTCTATATCTCTTTCGCTATTTCTCTTTTGATATTAAGCATATTTTTATTTGACCCAAAGCTCTCATGTTATATCAACGTCACCTTTAAATGAATTTGCATATTATTTTTCATATCGTCTTTAAAAGTTTAAACCCCGCCAAGTAATTCGCCATAATAGTAAGAATAATTGTGTAATCAGTAGAAACAAAGATAACATTCTCGAAATTGATCAGTTTCTTGGAAAGAACATCTATGATTTATTGCGTTTGTTTTGCTTAACTTTTAGTTTCTCATTTAATTTGTAATATTCCTCTCTGCTCCACAATGTTCCTGCTATGCATGTTTGAAGATGTGTGCATAATGATTTTACTATCTTTTACAATTATAAATGTATAATTGGGCCCTAAATGCAGCTATAAAATTAATAGAAAGTGAAGAAAAGGAAGAAAACGAAAGTAAAAAGATTACAATTTGTATTTAATTCCACAGAGTACCAATTTTCATTAGATGCAAAAGAATTGAAACAATGACAAGGCTGTAGATGAACGATATAATTCTTGTCATGGATAGAAATAAAGTAAAAGAAGTAAACTGAACGCTTTCTACGAGGGCGTACCCAAAAGTTCCTTCAATTGAGTAAAAAAAATACAGACGGATCAATTAATTATAATTTTATTCAACGTATTCTTCTCTCCGATTCACACATCTATAGCTGCGGGCCTTCAGTTTTTCTATGCCTGCAAAAGAACTCTAGAGGTTGGGCCTACAACCAGACATTTCGCGATGCCTTTAAAGCCAGGAACTTTTCAGACCCTTCTCGTCTGTGTTCTTCAGTGACCAAAGTAACCTCACAATGCAATCCTTTATAAAACAATTCTTTGTTTTAAAATTAATTACCTTTCAAACTATTTGTCGAATTAAACTAATTGCCTAGAAAATGTACACACCCCTCTTTCTCCGTCATACACTAACACGTTCACATATGCAGTATTACTGCAATTGTTTCATTAGGATTCTTTATTGTGACATAAGCTTAATACAGTAAGATTGCGTCATAAATTACCTAACTTCCAATTCATCAGGCTACCAAATAAACAAGTGAGTAGTGATTCCTTGATAAATCAACAGTCCATCAACGAGTAAAACTTCTATTCAGAATGACCAATATGTAAGAAGTTAAGGTAGGTGTTCTCCAATTTAACAATCTAGAAGGGTGGACAGTAGAACAATACCTCACCTTAAATATAAGGTGAGGTAATGAAATTAGCATTCTAAAATAGTTAATAAACTTAGCGACCTCGTCTACAAAGGCCAGTAGTTTCAGAACTTACCTGAATACAGCAGACAGAAGGTGCTCTATCACAATGTGTCCAAATGCAGCTGCCGACTATGGTTTAAAACCCCTTTTTGTGTACTGTTTCACTTTAAAGTCAGCTTAAACTAGAAACGTAAAAGACTTTCTCACCCGCCTTCGTCTTTTGTTTTTTTTTGTATATTCTCACTATATATATATATATGTACAAACAAATGTAACAGCCCATATGCTAGAGTTTTACGCAGTACCAATTTCTTCGATGTGACTTGTTGACAAATGCTTCTTCACTGGATGGTTACATTGTATTCACATGTTTGTCATGATTAAATGAATATATATTTCGTCCATTAATATCCATACGAAAAACAAAACAGCAATTAAGTTTCAGACAGCATATATAAAAGAGAGTACGTTACTACAAATTGCTGCATGATAAAGGAAAATTAATATTATTGAACAGCTAATGTTTTGCCAAATCCAGGCATGTTTCCGTCTTAGTATACCATTATAAGCAAAGCGTTGATGGGATAATAACAAAGAAAGTATTGGAGATTGTACACTAGTTGATGAATAAAAGTATTTGGGAGGCTTACCTGATCTGATATTGTTTGTGGAAATTAAAACAACTGCAGCGTGAAAAACACCTATTAGCCATTCAACAAGCAGACAAAAGACTATTAACTTCACATAAAGATTTATTATTTACATCTAGTTTGTGGGAATGTTGTTTGATATATAAAAGTTTCTATATAGGTTAGGCGTTCTGGTTGGGTGATCATAATTTGTCAGTTAACGTTTGATATTTGGTTGTGTTTCGCGTATTCTCTCTCCTTTTTTCCCCTAGTGGTCGCGGCGGTTAGTTGTAAAGATAGTACCGATAAATTCTAATGGCGTAAATGCAGTTACATAATGGCATTCGCTAAAACGCTATTGTTGGTTTTGTGTTATGCTTAATGTAGAGATCATTAAAACACAAACTAGAAATAAATGTATTGGGAGGGAAAATACATATTACATATCAATACTTTCTATATTCTGTGTTAACGATAAGGAAACCACTATGATAGACGGGACATGTCAATACAATTATACGGTTGTCCTACTAAGACGTCATTGTGTCAAATACTAATTCTATAAACTGTAATGGTGTGATGATATTACGTGTCATTTTCCCCTTTACATAACTTCGCATGATATACATGGCTACATAACTGCATAACTAAAAATTACATGTTATGCCGCAATTTCTATGCTATTATATAAACCCCTGCCAAAATATCGATATGTTCAAACGGAAAGAAGTCTTAGAAGTAAGAGATATATAACATGTAAAATAATTAGAGTGTGCGTTGTTATATCTCTATCTATCTCTCTATATATAAACACACACGTTAATGGACAAAAGTACATACATATATATACATACATGCATATATATATATATATATATATATATATATATATATATATATATATATATATATATATATATATATATATGTGTGTGTGTATATATATAGACATGTAAATGGACATACATATATAAATACATCATTACACTTGCATTTATGTAAATATATATATTCATAACTTTTAACTCTCTTATAGTTTAAAGCTTTGATGACAGTGAGAAGCAAAAATTTCTCCGCACCGAGAGAACGTGTAAACATATTTCCGATCTATAAAGCTTAGGAACGTGCTCGCCATCGGAATAGATCTTTGAAGAAGGATATAAATCAATATTATTCTCGGGTTATATTTTCCCTATGTGGATTTTTGCAAAAGTTACAGAAACGACCGCTTCATGAATCCTTCGAAAGTACCAAATCCCCCATAACATCTGTCCCTATATTTACGAAAGCATTTACTTAAGTATTCTCTTTATTCAACGATAAAAACCAATCTAATGTAATGGATATTCTGTCTCTCTGGGTTCCACTAACTCTCGCGTTCTCTCTCTCATCCTTTCTCTCCTTCTCTCCCTCAATGGCAAATGCGTATCAGATGAGGTCGAGTTAAAAGACATATATAATACGCATTTTGTGATCAATTACCTCCGTATCTGTGCATTGGCAGATTACCTCTCTTTCAAATGCGAGGTCAGGATTTAATATATTGATGTGTTGTTTGACCACTGGCTTAATTCGTACACTTTGGCGGAAATGAATCTATTGAATACATACATACATGCATAACTATAAACATTTACACATGTATATATATATATATATATATATATATATATATATATATATACGTACACAAATACATATATGAATACGCACACATTATCTATCCGCCTATCTACGGATCTACTTACCTATCTGTACACACACACACACACACACACACACACATATACATATCATAGGAAGTTATCCGAGACTTTTATTGTTTGGCACAAACAAAACATTGGAAAAAATAGCTTAATCAGGTAAAGAAGTAGAAAACGCATGAAGGTGATATATATTTGTGTGTGTGTGCGTGTGTGTGCGTGTGTGTGTGTGCGTGTGTGCGTGTATATATGTATATATGAGTGTGTGTATGTGTGTGTGCGTGTGTGTGCATAGTACTGTAAATGCAGCTTAAAAGGTAATTTCACTGCGGTATTCGTCCGTCAGATAAAATCTCTTATGGACGTGCTGTGTTTAAACACAAACATATAGATATATCTACATTAAGGTTGATGCATAGACCACTTAAATCTGACACAGCTTGTGTTACACACAACCTATATATCTATATCTATGGATGATAAACACTATTACTGCTAACACTTATTTTTGTGAGTGTGTGTGCACGTATATACACGGACATGAACAAAGACACACACATACACACACATATACACACGCACACATATATATCATATACATATGTGTATATATATATGTATATACTAATAAAATATTATTATTATCATTACTATTATTATTATTATCATCAATGAAGCATGGCTCATAATCAATACTGTAAGGCATAATATAGAGCGTATATTAATTAACAGTGCTCTGCATAGCAATTGTAACTAATAATGGAAAACAACTCAAATTTACTCATGTGTGTTCTTATTAAACCGACAATTCTACATAGCCGTGAAAAACAAAATGGCGTGTACATAAGAATCTGTTTCCTCTGTGGTCAGCACCACAAAATAAAGATCAAAACCCCACAAAAAGCTCGAAATTTCATTGATTTCCATTGTTTCTAGTTTACTTGGACTACAGTCAGAGATCACTTAGCGTACAGCTAATATGTGATCTTGCACGCAAGTAAATCGGTTTTTCTAATTTGCATATCAATGCATGTTGTGCGTATACGAAAACTGTGCATTTCTAATGTTTACTTTGTATATCAAATTACCTTAAAAAAAACAATATCCCGAGTGTTACGTTCCAAAACCTAGCACAGAAATAATCAAAATCTAAAAAGATACAAATAACTAGCGGCCGCAGAATCCCGGATATACTGAGGAGTCTGCGATATAAATTTACATATATTAGGCAGAAACATCCGTGATGTACTGAGTGCCTGATAAGTGACCCGCGATATGGCGAGGGGTTACTGTATATATATATATATATATATATATATATATATATATATATATATATAAAACTCGACCGCGAATGACCATGGGTGCACCTAAGAGACTGCCCCCCCACCCAGGTTGCAAGTCTGGGCGGAAAATCGCCTCACCGGCGAACTTACAACTTCAGGCTGTTTTTATGGAAGACCAGCACTCACCCGTGCATACCAGCCTGCCACCTCTCCACGCCACCCATGTTATCCAAGAGTAAAGCAAAGGGGCCGATACAGATTGGCACCAATGACGTCGCAACTTATTTTACAGCTGAGTGAACTGGAGCAAAGTGAAATAAAGTGTCTCGCTCAAGAACACCACACGCAGCCCGGTCCGGGAATCGAAGTCACAGCTTCACGATCGTAAGCTCGACGCTCTAACCACTGACCATGCACCTTCACTACATACATACATATATATACATACATATATATATATATATATATATATATATATATATATATATATATATTATATATTATATATTATAATATTATATATCATATATTATATTATATATATATTATATATATATATATATATATATATATATATATATATATATATATATATATATATATATATATATATATATATATATATATATATATATATATATTATATATATATATATATATATATAAATATTATATATATTTATATATATATATATATATATATATATATATATATATATATATATATATTATATATATATA
>NC_142941.1:54526557-54529057 GCF_046866305.1 Octopus bimaculoides
TACTTTGTAGTGTCTCCATATTTGTGCCTCTTTATTAAGGTAAAACTGTCAGTGTTTATTTCCTGTGTAATCTTGTCTGTGGTTTCTTATACTATTTTATCTGATGTCTCCTTCCTGCTTTTGAAGGGAGAGAGATGATTTCAAAAACGTTTAATTCTTGACTGTAGCTAGTATATGTGGTTGCTTTCTCACTCATGCAAATGCACGTACATACACACTCACACACAAACATACACACTCTCTCTCACACACACACATACACATACAGAAACACACACACAAACCGCCTATAGGGTCAGCAAAATATATGAATCAAATTTTGGCACAAGGAAGGCCAGCAATTTCTGAGGAAGGAGTATGTTGATCTCATTGATCTGAGTGCTCAACTGGTACGTATTTTATCGGCCTCGGAAGGATGAAAGAGAAAGTCAACCTCAGCGGAATTTGAACTCGAAATGTTAAGACACAAGAAATGCCGCTAAGCATTTCGCCCGGCGTGCTAACGATTCTGCCGGGTCGCTGCCTGATATACTTCTCATATTGATTTTAAATTTTTGTACGAGTTCAGCAATTGAAGGGAGAGGGTAAGTCAATTGCATTGACCTCAATATACAACTGGTACTTATTTTATCAACCCCGAAAAGATGAATGGTAATGTCGGATCTCGGCGGAATTTGAACTCAAAACATAAAGACAGACGAAATGTCGCTATGTATTTTCCCCGGCGTGCTATCGATTCTGCCAGCTCCCCCGCTTTACAGATATATTCCTTATATTCTTTTCTTCCGAAATCTTGAGGGTGGGGGCGAGCAGTCGATTAGATCGACCCCAGTACGCAACCGGTACTTAAATCATTGACCCCGAAAGGATGAACGGCAAAGTCGACCTCGGTGGAGTTAGAACGCAGAACGTAAAGCAGACGAAATACCGCTAAGCATTTCACCTGGCGTGCTAACGTTTCTGCCACCACACCGCCTTATATATATATATATTCCACATATTGATAGCTGTTTGTAAGATATACCACAATTTAATATTGCTCACACCTACTCAGACAAATTCGAATAACTATGGTTTACCTTAAGGAAAACTTTCTGTCTATTACATTCTTGCTTAACTTCATAAAAAAAAAGAGAAAACAATACTTGTATCTATGGCCAGTCAAATACTCTCCCTAGCATTTGATATCGTTTCTCTCATATCAATTCCATGCACAAGCGTCAATGTGTCTCTACCTGTAACATTCACGGTAAATATGCACAGGTTATATGTATAAGCATCTTGAAACCATCTTGTAATGAGAATATGGCAAGCTGTTTCTCTTTGAGAGAAGCGAAACTTAGTTACTGAGTACATCGAATGAAGATACTTAAACCGCCTAAAACATCTTAAGGGAAGACACTTCACAGAATTTATAAATATTAGGCCTCATCTTAGGTGATGTTTTAAAAAATTATCGCTCACAACACGATTATACACATAATTACGGAGACGCATAAATATATAGGTATGAATCTTATCGGATATATATGTTCATATGAAGAGCGTCAGAGAAGCATAAATCATATTGTTTACATCTGGATTCAGTAATAAAAATGTCATATTTTTCACAATATATTAGTTTTGCGACAGCCTTATGATAAACATAAAAGATATCAACGCTAGTATATGTGGTTGCTTTCTCACTCACGCACATGCACGTACATACACACTCACACACAAGCATACACACTCTCTCACACAAACATACAGAAACACACACACAGACAAACAAACACACCCGCACACACGTATTATTTGAGAAAGTCTTGACGCATTTCAAGATGGGAAAGAAACATATGCCTTTTCTTCTGTAATGATTTGTTTATCCAAAATAACATTTCCTATTTTTCTTGGTAACATAATCCCTTCTATTTGGAAACGTTTTGACCACTCGAATATGCTATAATTGAAGATACATGCAGTGGGACTAAACTCGGATCCATGTGGTTCGGAAGCGATCTTCTTACTCCACAGCCACGCATGTCGAAAATTCGACATGAATTTCTTTCGAACCAAATATATAAACTTCTTGATATCTTCTGCTGTACATAACCTGGTTTCTTTATTTGAGTTAATTCTTCAACGTTTATTCAATTCACATCGATATGTACAGAGTGCCACACAATGAACTTTTGTTGTACATGACGTGATTAAATCTACCGCAAAGAATACACTGACATTGTACTGCGTCGGTTTATGTACGCCTGTCATAAATCTATTTATGATTGTGATGGTCTCCAGAATCAGTTCCGACATTTGAGTTTCTAGTTATTCATTCAAATGGACAACCTACATTAAAGGGCATATTAGTTGACAGGGAAAGCTGAATATTATTCATAGGCAGAAGTAGAATGGCACAAATGTGACTATGTCCTACCGTCAACATACAAAAATAGTGCCCCCAACGTAAATCTTCAGAATTTCTGTCAACTCAAATTTACTCACAAGAGGTAGATCG
>NC_142941.1:54531557-54601557 GCF_046866305.1 Octopus bimaculoides
ATCAATAATGTTAACGGGGGATACTTGTTGCTGAAGTTACAAAATGAACACAAGAGTAGAGTGTTTCTGACGACCACACCGCGCACGATGAGATGATACGCAGAGAATCAAGCAGGAGCTTTTTTTGTATTATTTGATTATCGAAAGTTTGAAGGAACTGATGGAGAATATGACAAAACAAATTCCGCCGAGGAAATGCAGCAGTTTTGATTCGAAGCATACAAGAACTTTTTATCCATTCACTTCATCGGAAATGATTCGAGACAGTGAGTGGTGTATTCAAAACATAACTAACGTCGGAATTACACGCGCGCACACACACACACACGCACACATACTCTCCCTCTCTCTCACACACAACACTCACACTCACACGCCTGAAACATACACCAACACTCACCCAGATACACACATGCACACACACAAACACTCACACACACACGCACACGCACTCACACACACAAACACCCACTCACATACACACACTCTCTCACACACACGCTCCCCCCACACACAAACAGACAATGAAACACAGGAAGCAATTGTTCCTTCTACAAGACTGAGGCTTCAGCGAATAACAACTTTCTTCAAAAGAGTTCCCGAGGAAGGGGACCTAACCGTTAAATATTGAAGCGAACAACCTGTTTTATTTTTTATAAATTGCACTGTTTGGAGTTTTAAAAATAATAAACTATTATAAACATTTGTATATACGAGATAATGATTCATGATATCTATACTGATCTAAATACAAAACATTTGGGATAAATTTCACGATTTCTCCTTTTTACGGGAACAGCTTGATATAATGGTGAGGAACGCTTGCGACAGGTTTTAGAACTGTCTTGATGTTGTGGTGAAAGTCGAGGGTGACTACTTGAAGTTGAAGGTGACTACTTGGAATTGTTATCTCCCAGTCATAATCTTGTCTTTTTTTTATGTTTTAAAAATACTTTTCTCTTTGGATGGGACGTTGTGCTTGCTTTTACTCTTATGTAAAATGTCAGATTTATACTCCAACACACTGTATACACCCATACATTCATACACATACACTTACATACACACATCCATCCAACTATCCATACATACATACATGCATACATGCATACATACATACACATTGGTATGCAGATATATGTGGGTATATATATATATATATATATATATATATATATATATATATATATATAAATACACACATGCATAGATATGTGTATATATATATGTACACACACATATATACACACATATTACATATACTTTTATTTGTATATACAGATATATATATATAAGTATATATATATATAGATGTGTATGTATAGATATATATGTATGTATGTATGTATGTATGTATGTATGTGTATGTATGTGTATGTATGTATGTAGGTATGTATGTATATATGTATGTATAGATAATGTGATGCATCGTGTATAACGGGATATTGATTTTGTATTAATTCCAGGCTGAATGCTATTATGTTTACAAAGTTCTTTCATGTATGCTATCATAGACATTCATATTACACATTCACTGTCTCTGGCGCAAAACACACAAACACACACACCACACACCTACGCACGCACACACTAGTCCAAAGGAGATATGCTTAGCCCCAAATCTACACTATATATGTATATATACATACATACATACATATATATATATATATATATATATATACCTGAATATCATTGATGAGTTCTACGAATTTATTAATGATATAAAAACACACACACACACACACATATATATATATATATATATATATATATATATATATATACATATAGAGATATGGAGATATATAGTGGGAGCTATTTGAATGGATATGTGTGTTAGTGTTTGTGTGTGTGTAAATATGTTTTAGTAATGCGCTCTTCACTCGAAAATACAGTCAGTAATCTGACAATAAGACATTACTTCAACACTAGGCCGTTCTGAACAAGCATTATGAATAAACAGCAATAATAATAATAATAATAATAATAATAATAATAATAATAATAATAATAATAATAATAATAATAATAATAATGATAATAATAATAATAATAATAATAATAATAATAATAATAATAATAATAATAATAATACAACAAAAAATCATTATCCCATAAGAGAATTAGTAGACGTCAGCCACAAGAAAATATTAAACCAGCCAGAAAATAAATGTACTATTGTTACACAGTCTGTTAATGTCAGAGGAGATATGCTGAGACTTTTAAGGCCACTTAACAATGACTGTATATCAATGAGGAAATGCATTTGCTTAAACAGACTGGTAGCCTATTAATATACTCCAACCAGACTGTCTCCGAAATTTTCTCGACCATATCTTTTACGTCTCGCGGTATCAGATTCTTAAACAAAGGTATTCGGTACGTGATTTACTCTTTCTGAAATTGTCAGTTATATACCGGAAATGAAATGTGCGTTCCAATATGAAAATCCTTATAATGAGTGTCTATGGAAACTTTCATTACAGCTGTAAAGATATCAAAATAGATAAAAGAATAAATAAATAAAGAGAACTTTATCTCATTGTTTAGGAAGGGAATACATTTCGGATGGTCAGATACAAAAATACATCCATATTTAAAAAGAAACACTTAAATATCCTCACACGTACACACATGCACGCGCACACATTTTGCCAGCGGCACCCCCCCCCCCCACACGCAAATACACTATATTTTCATAGAGAGATGCGCCGTTAAGAGCCCGTCCGATTCACGTGTCTTGTTCTTACGTGTCTAGAACTGTGAGACTAAAGAACTATGAGTATGTATGTATGTATTATGTACTTACGTACGTGTGTGTGTGTCTATGTGTGTATCTGTGTGTATTTGCGTGTCTGTGTGTATATACAGGTAGTAAGATATTTTAGGTAGAACTAAATAGTTGGAAATCTTCAAAGAAGTAACCCCCGCCATACTGGTGTTTCGGCATTTGATTCTTCAAGCTCTTGAGGAGCTGAGCAGCAGCATATGGGCTTTGATTTCTGGAACTGGTGAAGTGTGTGGTGCTTGCGTTTGAACCTGAGTTGTCGAGTGTCCTGGAGACAAGATACCTTCCGTGTAACTACATTAGTCCGAGAAACTTGTTGCGCGTTAGCGTTCATTATGTCTTCTGAAGCGCACTTTTAGTCTTCTCTTACTGATACAAATGGTACGTTTCCATCTGCTTCTGCCATTACATTTTGTGAGAATATGTTTTTGTGAGTCGTTTTGCAGCAACCTAAAATCTACAACAGTTGCACGCAACCATTTTGCTAAGAGAAAAATGTTATTGGAAATGGAATAAATGTTATCGATAATCCTGTTGAGACTGGGCAATATATCGACATAGAGAGAATGAAGCTAGAGGAAGAAGCAGAGCAACAGTGTGTTGTAAATCAATGTACCTCTAAACCTAAGCGACGTCACTGAGAACGAGCAAAGAGAAAAGAGACATAACTCTGTATCGAAGAAAACGGAGGACTGTTTACTAAGCCCTCAAACGATCTCACCGGCCGACGGTGTGTGATTACAAGACCTGTCTGAAAATCACAAACCCAGAGTATCGTTACTTATTATCATATTTATAATAATAATAATAATAATAATAATAACAACAATAATAATAATAATAATAATAATAATAATAATAATAATAATAATAACAATAATAATAATAATAATAATAATAATAATAATAACAATAATAATAAAAATAATAATAATAATAATAATAATAATAATAATAATAATAATAACAATGCTAATAATAATAATAATAATAATAATAATAATAATAATAATAATAATAATAATAATAATTCTTCTTCTTCTTCTTCTTCTTCTTCTTCTTCTTCTTCTTCTTCTTATTATTATTATTATTGAGTGAGAGAGCAGTGCATGCCATCAAAGAGACACTGGGGTAAAATATACAAAGCCCAGTATACTCATCATGACTACTTGTCTGATAAGGGTACATCGGGCACATGCATCACAACCATATGTGCGCAACATGGTGATCTCATATCAAGATAAACAGTGCATGACCTTGCAGGTGAGGACCAGTTAGAATTTTCATCAGGTCGTGCAGCCCATCCCGCTCAAAGAGTCCCTGAATAAGGGTTGTTTAAGGATGTTGAACAAACCATCCATGCTTCCAAAGGTGAATTATTCAAACCCCAAATAATTCCTCTCAACACATGGCTTCGATGCTCCCCCACTACTTCTGCTCATGTAGTCACCCACTAAGGGACATGTTCAACTGGTTATGGACAAGCAACTGACAAGCAAATCTGTGGTATTGAGCAGAATATTTGTTGTAGCTCATCTTTTATACCAATACATGATAACACTTCCAATCGGTTAAGATCAGAAGCCATGAGATCTATTGACTGGTACTGCATCAGGGAATTATCATCAGCATCATCATGATTATTCTTGCCGTGCTAAGGAGGCAAATCTCTTTTAGCAGTTCTGACGGTCACTCTATTCCAGTTTCCTTTATATACCCCTTGATGTTCCCAACAACCCAACAATATTTGACACTATCTTCACCTTCTTCATTTTCCATAGCCGGGCTATTTCGTACTTAAGAGGTTTGTATTTATCTATCTTTTCGCCTTCCTTCTTGACTATTCGTGGGTCAGAGAGGAATGCAATAGTAATATCATCATCATCATCATCATCATCATCATCATCATCATCATTATTATTATTATCAATATTATTATTATTATAAAGTATATTATGATATGTAGTATTTAAGTATATGATACAAGTTTTTATATATATGGCGCAGCTTTATTTACAAGGTAGAAATTTATTACGAGTTCTTCAAATATATTTCTTACAACTCTATAAATCTATCAGTTTTAAATATATTTAGCAGATATTGCTTTTGGTAAGTTATTTGCATTTCAAGCTTTCCACTGCAATTTTCAACTTTGTTCTTGTTATTTCCATCTAAATACTTTGCAGTTTAATATACTCTCTATAAATAAAACAAGGAGCGATCGATTCAGAATAATAACTCACAGTCGAAGGTCGGTGATTCGCAATGATGTTGTGTATGACAAAGACACTTAGCACTCCAGAGACAATCTTTCCAGTTGCAAGAGCTTAACAATCAGAGAATTTAATAGCTTCAGTAAATTGCGTCATCACTGTAATATAGATGAAGCATTGGATGATTTCCATGGCTTTCATTGAGAATATCCAGAAGATTTTGTTTGAATAACATTATTCTCAGTAATGATTCGTCTGAGCTACAAAGTGTAAGAGGTCCTGGTTATATTATGGTTATGGGCAGGAAATATGGAATCTTTAATAGGCGGCGTGCTGGCAGAAACGTTAGAACGCCGGGCGAAATGCTTAGTGGTATTTCGTCTGTCGTTACGTTCAAATTCCGCCGAAGTCGACTTTACCTTTCATCCTTTCGGGGTCGATTAAATAAGTACCAGTTACGCACTGACATAAGGTCAGAGCGACGAAACCGTTCTGCACGCACTGGTACAGTGTCCAGCCATTTCCGACCTGTGGGCCTATGTCGAACGAATGCTAACGCGTGCGGGTTGAGTTGGTTTATCAACCGAGTCTATCATGAATATTTTCGCGCCTCCTTCCTTGAAACGGGAAGGAAGAGCCATTTTCATAGTACTTGTGGCTATGGCGAAAGAATGTGTATGGTGGATGCGTCTGAAAGGCCTAGAGACAAACACGTTCCTCTCTGGTCAATCTCTCATCAACTTCTTCAAGTATCATTTGAAGAGGAAGGTGAGAGTAGAGAGGGAAGTTTTGTCAAGTGAATATTTCAAAAAAGATGAGTGAATGTAGCAAGGATGGCACGTGTGAATGACGTGAGCATAAACCTATGAACCAAAACAAAAAGGAACGGGAAAAAGAGAGCCACTTACTGTAATGCGTTTTTTTGCATAACACTATTGCGCAAGGTTCCCGTGGTCTTTTCCGTAGGCTTTTCTTTCCACGGATAGAGCTAATCTGTTTCCCTTTTTACATTGACGTTTCTGTGATATACGATGCCTATTGATCGGCCCTCCTTTTTTTTTTGTTCCACGATCCCTTTTGATCGGAATTCGACCCATTTTTTTCTTTTTTTCTTCTCTACTTCTTCCCCAAAAGAAAAGCTCGACTTTGTATTTTGTCCCCTCTGTGTTCAGCCCTGTGTGGCTAATAAAGAAACAAATCTATCTATCTATCTATCTATCTATCTATCTATCTATCTATCTATCTATCTATCTATCTATCTGTATATATGCATATGTGTATGTTTGAATGTGTGTGTGAGTGTTTCTGTATGTTTCTGTATACGTGTCTATATTATAGAACCATTTAAAAGTTTTCTATTGCTAACTGATGCTTATACTGTAATTGAATAAATTTATTTGTGAAATTATCTAGAAAATTTATATTTAGAAGTGTTATGTTTAATAAAATTATGCACAATGATTTTATTTCCTTGTTGGCAATCATGAAATTTATTATAATAATATTTATAATTTCTACAAATCTTTATAATCGTTTCAGTTTATTTCATACCAACTTGCAATGACAGAATAAATGGTTCAACCAAACGTCGTTCGACATGTACCATAGAATCTATTATAACTAATGTGATTCGGAGTGTAGCTGAAGTTTCGCTGTCAAATGTATTTCTAAAACTTTATATGTGGTTATTGTTTGTTTACTTAATGCCGGTGGACATTTACAAATTACCAATCTCAAGAATAGACAGAAGTGAAAAGCAATAAAATCTACCGCTTATCCGTTTCTTACAATACTTTTCTCAAATGCAGAACAAAGTTATACAAACATGAAAATGCGTTAATAACTGTCACGCATATATATATATATATATATATATATATATATATATATATATATATATATATATATATATATATATATATATATAAATGTAGGCACATTAATGTATACATCATTATGAATAAATATATGTATATATATATATTCATATGCATCTACTTTCATGCATATAAGTGTATATAAGTATCTATACACGGCATGTTGTATACACTGGGAAGTATATTATAATTGCGACAATTTCTCATAAAAGGCACTTGTTTGGTTGTAACAATCGGCCTATTAAAAAGCATACACGCATAAAATATAGAAAATGAAAATGAAAAAAGAGTAGTCTGGTTGCTTTAGCAAACAATCGCTTCCGGGTTTTCGTCATAAAAGTATTTATTGATTGTTAAACTGAAGGTGAAAAACCTTTTATTTACACTTTTCTCTCTAACTAACAAAGAGAAAATTCCCCATTTGTTGTTTTTATTCTGTTTGGAAGTAAGTATTCTATATTTTAAATTTATGTTCAATTCATGAAGGCTCCATGATCTACTTTAGAATATATATATATATATATATATATATATATATATATATATATATATATATATATATATATATATATATATATATATATATATATATATATATTTATATATATAAGTACTGAGAGAGAGAGAGAGAGAGAGAGAGAGAGATAGAGTTAAATAGATAAATACATAATATACATGTACATATATAAAACATGAGTTTGGAAGTATATATGTATAAACGTGTGTGTATATATATATATATATATATATATATATATATATATATATATATATATATATACATATATACATACATACATATACACACATATATATATTGATGAATATATACACTTATATGCAAATACGTATACATACGTATACACACCCACACATACACATACACGTGTGCACACTACGTTAACAAAATATTCGAACAAATGATTTGTGATTCGTTTCTTCTGTACATTAACAAGAATAATAAAGGGATTCTGAAAATAAATACGATATATAATTTCTGGGGGGGGGGGGGGGGGGGGTAACGCTTAATTTTACAAGTACAAGTCATATTTTTTGGAAGAATTTCTAGATTTTCAAAGAAGGAAACAGATATTATGCTGGGTTTACGAGATATATAGGAGTTTTGATCAAATGAATTAATGTGAATGCTCAGCTTGTTTTACTACTAAAACTCCGGCTGGAACTGAAAATTTTGGAGCTAGGACTACCTATCAAAGGCGGCTAGAAGTGGCTACTTCTTGAGCGGATCGATATAGATCAAAATAGAAAATGAAAAAGCAAAATGTTTGGTATCACTCGAGGAACATTTCATATAGACTCTGTATAAGTTCTCTATTTAAATAGGTTTTCCAGTGATGCAAAATGTTTTCTTCTTCCATTTTGTATTTTAATCCACACACACAAACACACGCGCACATGCAAGCGCATACACTTTTTCAACATAATGTGCATTTTTAACCCACAATTAAACAGGCAGGCTAAATAAGGAGGTGACCACTGTGAACGACCTATAGAACCCTCACTCCGTATGATACGAATGTATACCGATAGTGACTGAACACAAAAATAAATATGTAGACTTGTGTATATATCTGTTGTACATAAATACATATGCACACACACACACATATATACACATGGATATACATACATACATACATACATAAATACATACATGCATATATATATATATATATATATATATATATATATATATATATATATATATATATATTGTATATATACCACCATTTATTTAATTTTCCGATCTTTACGTTGAACACGATATTAAGGCAACCGTCGATAATTTTGAAATGGTAATTGCTATTTAATTACCCTCAAGATATGCACTTGAATATTCATAACGTCCCCAAATAAAACAGTTTGAAAATATCTCAACTAATAGCAATCTAGTTTTGTGCAATTTGAACTTTATGAGAGGAATGTCAGAAGCCTAAGGTAATCATTAAATCTTTCATTTCTTTATATTTTAGTTATGCTTATAATGTGTTTGCTTTTGTATGCATATTCATACCGACATAGACTTATTTAGACAACCGAAGACACAAACACACACACATATTTATGTAAACATACATATATTAATATGCATGTATATTATATCTATAAATGTGTGTGTATATATATATATATATATATATATATATATATATATATATATATATATATATATATATGTATGTATATATATATATATATATATATATATATATATATATATATATATATATATATATATACATACCTGCTTACATACATACACAAACATCCATACATGGTTATATAAACAGACGCTTATTAGCATAGAAAAGTATATATATATATAAATTTATACTATACGTACATAAAGGTTTATATATATATATATATATATATGTTAATTCTCTAAATGAAGTATTAATAGTAACTGCACGATAAAGTGTAGTATATTGCCACTTAAGTGTGGCTGACCCCTAGGGGTGGATGTTACTGTTGCTTTTAGCCCCAGGAGGACATCTCCTCCAGCTGGCTTATCGACACACGACTGTGTCCTGTTTGCCAAGGGAAGTTATCCCTCTCACCTCGATCTGCAGCACGAACGTATCCGGATTTCAGGGTTATTTCCCTTCGTCGGCGTCAGACAGCTGCTGACGAAGGGAAATAACCCTGAAATCCGGATACGTTCGTGCTGCAGATCGAGGTGAGAGGGATAACTTCCCTTGGCAAACAGGACACAGTCGTGTGTCGATAAGCCAGCTGGAGGAGATGTCCTCCTGGGGCTAAAAGCAACAGTAACATCCACCCCTAGGGGTCAGCCACACTTAAGTGGCAATATACTACACTATATATATATATATATATATATATATATATATATACGTACATGCACACACATACAAGTTTAAATAAAATTACTGGTGTTATAAATTATTATTATTATTATTATTATTATTGATGTTGTTGTTGTTGTTGCTATTCCTTCATAACACAGTGTAGCTAAAAATGCACCGGAGTATATTCCTTTCAAACTCTCCATGCATTCTCATTTCAAGAAGGTTTTCTTTTCTCTTCTCCTCGGCTCCTTGGTTAAACTCTATCTTGCCCATCATTTCATCTGCATTTCCAGCCATATATTTCGCGGCATTTTGCAGCAGGTCTTCATCACTATTTATCAAATACTCGGCAAGCGTTCTCCTTTCAATGGTGTATACTACTTAGTCCTTTGTCACCATTCTTTCTAGTCATATACCGTCTGTTTACGTATGCTGTAGGGTGTAGCGCCTCATGCAGCGTCATCAACTTTATCTTCCTTCTGTCCAGTGTTGATATTTTCTCCTTGGTCCTTTTGAGAATGGACTAACTATATCTGACCATCGCAACTGCCCAGATATTCAAGTTTTGGCATTCAGGTTGGATTTCAACACCACCTTCACCCTTTTTTGATACGCCTCGCTTACCTTGACATTCATTTCTCTGTGTAGAATGTCATTATAGATATGTGTGTGTGTGTGTGTGTGTTTGTTTGTTTGGGTCTCTGTCTCCCATCACCACTTGATAACCGGTGTGGGTGTATTTACGTCTCCGTAATATAGCGATTCGACAAAAGAGCCCGATGCAATGGGCACCAGACTTAAAAGATATAAATACAATGGTCGATTCTATCGGTCGAAATTCCGAGAAGCCGTGCCCAGCATGGACACGTTCTAAATGTCTGAAACAAGTAAAATTCAAAAGTTAAAAGATAAACGTACAGAAAAACGTGAATCATAATCGAGTTGGCCATATTGTAGAAGTGGGTTATTCAATGAACCACACATATCCAGGATAGCCTTAACTAGTAAAGTCACAAGCCATTGTTCAGTTGTTGTTTTCCAGTCTATGAGCTCATGCTTACAGTTATTCCATTCGCTTTGATTATATCACCCAAATCAAATATTTACCCATATTTACCAAACGCGCTGAGGAAGAGAACTTTCCGCTTCGTTTTTACTTTTCTTTCTGACAAATTGATTGAAAATGACGGCTGTTGTCCTTGATGCTTTCAATCTCGTCCATCCCACCATCACTTTCAGCGTTGCCACAAGCTTGAAAAACATTGCTTACCCTGCTTCGATAAAGGAACTAGAGGCAGTGGAACGTTTGTCACAATGACATCCACCGATAGCCGGATTTCAGTAGAGTTAGACCATTAGACCGATCCCTAGGTTAGTATTTCATCGACTCCAAAAGGATGAAAGACAGAAACGACCTCACTAGAATCTGCAATTATAACGAAAAGAGTCGGAACAAACACCGTAAGGCATTTTGTCAGACACGCTTCAGATTCTACTAACTCTACGTTCCTATATTGATTTTTAATATTATCAGAATTCTTCTCATAATGTTGTAACTTGCAGCTTCTTAATTGCTCTACAGCCTACTTTTCAGGATTCAATGTTCACCTCTGTTTTCGATAGCCATGAAAAATAAATAAGTTGTTTATTGTTGCGATATAAATAAATATTACATATTTTTTTTTACTTTTCTTTATCAATTTATATGAAGGCATTCATTTCCTTTTGTTGATTGAAACTAAGCATTTATTGACCAAATTCCAACAGAAATCCTTTACTGTCAATGTTAACTTTAAACTATCTGATTCTCCACGATTCTTCTTCGTGAACCTTTAATGTTAGAGATGGTGATTAGTTTTGACCAAATTGTTGCTTACCGATATCACTTTTCCAATATAATGCACAAAGTACATTTCCAACGAAGCAATTAACGCTTTTGATAAATGGAAAAACTAAACAAGAAAAATTTTTAAATAAAAAGTTTTCTCTCATTTGCATAAAACTGCAGACATTCACAGACGTTACGTTTTCAGCATGAATAATGAAGTACAAAACTATTGCTGTTTTGGTTGTTGATGCTTAGTTTCAAGCTTAGCACAGGTCGAGCTGACCTATGATTGAAAGCATTCCGGCTCTGGCCGAGTCCTCTGTTTGTTATATATAATTTATGTAGGACTAATGAAGTTGGGTATGGAGGCGCATCACTTAGTGGTTACGGTAATGAACGTTTGATCTTAGGATTGTAGTTTCGAAAAAGAGTCACTTACTGTAATGTAACTTTGTAGGATATTATTGCCCAAGGTTACCGCGGTCTTTTCCGTAGGCTTTTCTTTCCACGGATAAACCTAATCTGGTTTCTCTCTTTTGTAACATTTACAATATTTTCTGTGATTCGCGATCCCTTTCGATCGGCGCTTTTTTTTTCTTCACGATCCCTTCTGATCAATATTTTATTTTTCTCCTTTTTCTTCTTTCAAAAGCAAAGCTCTACATGTATTTTGTCCCCTCTGTGTTCGGCCCTGTGTGGCTAATAAAGAAGCATATGCATGTATCTATCTTTCTATTCTATCTATCTATCTATCTATCTATCTATCTATCTATCTATCTATCTATCTATCTATCTATCTATCTATCTATCTATCTAATAAAACAAACAACCGACTGAATGAATGAAAATAAAATAAAAATTGATTTTGAAATAAAATGTTACTCAAAAGTGAACCATTCTGAAAGATGTTTTAGAATGTTTTGAAGACATTCATCCCCAGTTACAAGGAGTTTGTTTATCTCTTGCTCAACTGTGCTCCACACATAATAATCAAGGAGTTTGAAGTTTGGAGAGTAAGATGACCGAATATTAGGGGTGATGTGGTCGCAGAAATTGTCTGACAGGCATGACTGAGTTCTCCTGCTTGTGTGATATGATGCAGAGTCCTGTTGTCAGACATAGGGTCTTCCAGCAGCCACCTTCTTGACGCAGGGTAGCACTACTTCCTCAAAGCACTTGATATAGGCCTCCGTGTTCATTCTGAGGCCATGTAGGAGGATGATGAAGGCATAACGTTGCCATCTCTAGTGATCACTCCAAACACCATGATGTTGACTGGATGTTTGATTTTTATCACTTCCGGTACATATTTTGGGGACACGGCAGGCCAACGGTTATTCTGTGTGTCCATCATCTGTTCGTATTGGAGCTTCCAGCGCGAATGTCAAGCAGTACAGCATGTCGTTTCCAAATTTCAGGCGGAATGGATTGCACCATGATGATGCTTTTCTCAAAGATGGTGCCCAATTGACTCTACCATACTGTGTAGTCGAAAAATCAAAAACAAACAATGCGCATGTGCGAAATTAAGAGTATATTGCGTGTGTGCTTCTGTGTATGTGTGTGTGCGTATATGTATTTTTTATGTTTATGTATAAAAATATATGCATGTATGTTTGTATGTACCTACGTACAAAAATCCATTTAAACCCACGTAAGCAAACATCTGCGCATGCGCGCGTTTGTGTGCATGTGTGAAAAAAGGATATAAAATCGATATACATAGACGACTCACACACCTGTATACTAATATATGTATATAAACATATCGACATTAATATTCTCTCTGTCACACCCACGCATATTTTTCAAGACATTTGATTGTGTTCACGTAAGTATAAGTATAAACATGTACATACACCCACGCACGCACGAGCGCGCGCATACACACACACATGCGCTTTTCATTATTTCCATATATTTACAAGACTAAGGAATTCATAGGTTTTGTATTCATTTAAAATAGCAATAAATTTTAAATGCATATTTAGTCGGAAAGATAAAATATTCTTAAAAATATTCAATTTCAGTTAATGTCTACCCGTAGGAGAAAATATTTCTATGTAATATTACATTTTGTTTCTTTAAATTTTTCTGGATGTTTCTTTTAAAGTACGAAATTTCGATTTTGGATTTAGGAGTGAAACGGTTTTAGTTGCTTTGTTTTGTTTTGTATTTTTTTTTTCTTCCGAAAGCGTAATGGTTGCCCAATGGCATTAGATGGATTCATGAATACAAGTGTACTAAAATTCGTTTTGTCTTTTTTTATGCATAAAAAAGTAATATGTGCAAGAAAATTAAAAACAAGAAAAGAAACAAAAACGAAAATAAAATATGCAAAAAAAATATGTCAATATTTGAATGACTTTTGGCTATTCGTTTGCTGTCACGTTGGAAATCGCTTTCAAAGATTTTCGAGAAGTGTATCAACTCAAATTTTTAAGCTGGCATCACTTTAAAGATTTTGAAATGGCAAAATAATTTCTTAGAGTAAAGAGTCGTAAATATCGCTGCTTACCAGCCACGTGGTTCCGGATTCATTCCTACTGCGTGGCACCTTGGGCAAGTGTCTTCTACTATAGCCTTGGGCCGACCGGCCGACCAAAGCCTTGTGAGTGGATTTGGTAGACGGAAACAGAAAGAAGCCCGTACAGTGTGTGCTGCTGAAACCTCTTAAAGATCATACGGAGGCCACATTAAATAATTTCTATATAGTTTAACTACTTCCAAAAAATACGACGCAATTAGCTTGTCAAGTCTGGTATATTTTTTAACCATATTACGGCCCGACCTAGACTGATGTACATTTAAACCACAAATAATATTATAACAACATACAAAGGCCATTTCAACTGTCATCAATTGACATAACGACTTTACGTGGGTGTAAATATACTTAGTCACGCTATGAAAATTATTTCCATTTAGAACTGAAGATACGTCGAGCACGTAATCAGGAAGTCGGCAAATCCTGAATTACATCAGACTCCACACCTTCTATCTCTGTCACGTCTTCTCGGAGGTGGGATGAATAAAGAATTAATTAGGTTTGTTGCAAATAATCGCAGACAGAGTTATGTACAAAGGTAACAAACTGTTCATAAAGTGTTGCACCAACGGTAAATCTAAATATGGAGGTCTATATAAACCCCAAAGATATGTATTTGTGTATATGTGTAAGTTTATGTTTGAGTTCATATACATACATACAAGCATATACATATATGTGTGTGTATATATATATGTAAATATATATGTATATATATGTGTGTATGTGTGTGTCTGTGTGTATGTGTGTGTCTGTGTGTGTATGTGTGTGTGTGAGTGTGTTGGTGCAGTACTTGTGTGTGTGTATGAAAGTACTGATGGGGGTGCATGTTTAGCTGATGGATTTAGATGAAGACAGTCATACACACGCACGCACACACACGCACACACACACACACACACACACAAACACACACACACACACACATATATATATAAATATATACATATACACACATACATACACATATGTATTTCTCTGTGTGTATGCGTGTGTTTGTCTGCGTGTGTATATGTATGTGTGATTGTGTTTGTGTACACAATTTGGAAAATAGTGATAGGCGTAAAAAAAAAAAATAAGAGTAAAAAATAAAATCAGAGTATTTAGTAAATGATATTAAGTTAACCATAAACATTAGTTTTACAATCCTTTTAATCAATTATTTAATTAAGTACTTGATTAATTAACTAATTATTTCATATAAGCAAGGCTAATTTTCGGAAACAAGTATATAACAGCTTTGTCACATAAAAGGCATTCAGAAGTCCGTCGCTTATTCTTATAAAGTAATTGGAATCTGTCGCTTAAAGTAAAAAGTTTGCAGCTGTTTACTAAGAGAGACAGCTCAAGGGATTTTTAATTTAATATTGATTTAAAGACTGGACCTCAAATTATTTATATGGTAATACTTTCAAAGCCTAGTGGCTGTGTGTGTGTGTGTGTGTGTGTAGTGGAATACATTAAAATGGATTTAATCTAGAAAAAAACATCTGTTGTTGCTTGAAAATTGAGGTAACTTAATGAAATTAATGTAGATATTGCGTCAAATGTTCTTCAAAGCAAGAAAAAGATCAAGACCTCATTATTAGTTAAAAATTCTCACAATGTTGACTCGTAGAATAACATCAGACAAAACTTACGTTTTTGTTTCAGTATGTATGTTACTTTATCTTTGTCTATACCTGTTTCAGTCACAACCTCACGATTTTTCCTTTTCCACACATACACATACACACTCTTGCACACATACACACACATATGTATACATACACACACGTATACATACACACACATATATATGTACACTTGTATGCGTTTGTATGTAAAGGCGTGTGTGTAAGCCTGTATGTGTAAAGGCGCCTGTGTGCATACGCGAGCATATATATATATGTATGTATGTATGTGTGCGTGTGCGTGCTTCTGTGTATGTATGTGTGTGTGTGTGTGTGTGTGTGTGTGTGTGTGTGTGTGTGTTGTACGTATGCGTGCATGTATACAAGGGTCGGGTGACCAACATACCCTCATGGAATGTGACGACCAAATGAGGTTCATTTTTCAATAATGTCCCCTTTGTGATCCACACGGTTTTTACAACGGTGTTGCAGTGCTCACATCCCATTGGTGAAGAAGTATTCATCTTGTTGATAAAAAGAAAGGTCAACAACAGCAGATCTAACGCTATCATCAGTGTGATGCTGGTTCTCATTCAAATGTTTTTCCATGTTGGGGAACAGATGATTGTCAGGTGGAGCCAAGTCAGGAAAATAGAGGGATGATCAACCAGTTCAAACCTACAGTCACACACAACAACCATTGAAACTAAGGTCCTGTGTGTTTGAGTATTGAACTGACAAAACAAGGCGCATTTCGTCAGTTTTCCTGGGCATTTGGTTTTAGTAGCCTTTCGTAACTGCCTGCGCAAGTCGGCATAGTACTTTTCAATAATGGCGTGGCTTGTTTATAGATAGTCAATAAATACAGTGCCTTTTGCATACCAAAATACTGAAGCTAACATCCCTGCAGATGAAACGAGCTTGGCCTGCTTTGAATTGTGTGTTTGTCTCTGGCTCAAAGTGATGAAGCCAACACTCATCCTGGGTTACGTAACGTTCAAGGAAACAGGTTGGATCTGCCTCAAAAAAGGTCATGATCAGGTTTCAGAAGAAGTGACACTCACTGAGCAGAACCTTCGTCATGCGAAGTTCATTGTAAAGAATATACTCAGCTCTCTCACGGGATAAAACAGAATTGGCTTTTTGATTTGATTGAGAGTACATAAAGAGAAAGAGAGCGAGAAAGAATGAGAGAGGGGGGAGAGAGAGAGTGATACATATATTCATAGAAGGAGCGATATATTGATCTTTCCAGAACAGGAGAAAAGTTATACATACACACACTCGCAAACATATAAATGCAGGCAGACACATACACATACGTGTGTGTACCTGTACTCATATCCATCAGTATGTCGTGATCACGATCAATGCCTTCCTCTGTGGTGGTAGTTGCAGGACGTCCGTCCAGGCCTTGGGTGATCTTCAGGACTCACCCTGATAAATTCAGTTGCTCACTTTTGCATTGTTGATAAAGCTGGAGTGTGATCCATTATTGTAGCAACTACGTCAATATGAATGTCCTTGGGAGCTAAAGCCTTTTTTCTGCAGACACCTCATAACTTCACGATGCATGTGCACAGACATACGAGAGAGAGAGAGAGAGAGAGAGAGAGAGAGAGAGAGAGAGAGAGAGAGAGAGAGAGAGAGAGAGAGAGAGGACACATGGAGAAAAGTGTCATTTAACACATTAGGTAGGTGTTACATGTATTATTTAATGACAGTTTGATTCGCTCCCCTGCAGTTTAATACTTCGTATACTCGTCAGGCATTTTGAGGTCAGATCTCAGCGTGTCTGAGGAGCTAGATTCGTTTTACCAGACTTCAAATCCTTAAGTTGCGTGAAGCAACTGAAACTGTTATCAAATAATACATATACATACACTCACATGCACGTACCCCGACACATTTATATATTTATATTTGTACATGCTCGTATGTACACACACACACACACACACACACACACATACATACACACACACACACACACGCACACACACATATATATGTATTTATATTCATGTTATATATATATATATATATATATATATATATATATATATATATATATATATATATATATATATATATATATACGTACTCACTGAGACAATTTTAAATGTAAATTTAATGTATTAAAGAAATATATAGAAGAGACTCGAAATGTTACATGACTGACTGAAGTCGATTGATTTCCTGTGATAACGAAGTGTGGACACCATTATTAATGTTAGGCATGTATTATATTGTCTCAATATAATTGGACTTCATACTGGGAATATAATTAAAATGTCCGCCATTATAATATGTAACGTTATGCCTTTGGCAACGAATCAGGAGTGTTTCTGAACCAGAGGAGACCCTGATAGACGAAACAGCATTAGTAGTCACCATAACTAATTATCAATTCACCGCAGCTGCTTAATGAATACATGATGGAAAAAATATGTATATAAAATAAGTTTCCTTTTAGTTCTGACACTCGGAATGAATTATAAACTTCAAAACTTATATAATGTACATATATACATACATACACACACATACACATTAGTATATATACTTATATACATTTATATACGAGGAAGAGTAAAAAATTATACGCACTTTTGTTTTTTCAACGCATTTACACAAAAGCAGAGATAATCAAGTACGTCACTTTCCCATATTGTCTCCTTTCTTTTCGAAACACTTTTCCAGGTAGTCTTACAGTATAGGTACATTTGAGTTCCAAAAAAGGGTTAGCGTCAGCTTTCCCACAGATGACTGAATCTTGAATATCTTCGGCGCTGGCGAGCCAAGATGTTTCTACTCCACACTCTGTCTTTTGAATTTTGTCTCATAATGATGGACTCACGTTACATCTGTCACTATTTTGCTCAAAAGTTCTCGATCTATTCATACATACTTTTACGCGATAGTGCACTGTCGCCATATTGTGCTAAAAACCTCCAATTAAATTTCAGCACCTGACACACTATCTGACCAGAGGAATCGGATCATTGCTCCTTGTTCATTGGTGCACATTGCTAGTGGAGCGGCCATGCTTACACCATAAGGCCAGAAAAAAATGGTGCGATCAGGCTCAGACTTCGATCACATAACCATAATAGTATCAACTATAAACTCTCCAAAATCGTACGCAAAATGTAACATCAAATTATAATGACTGAATAAATAGTATGGATATCTATGAGTTTTCAACATTCGTTAATATGATAGTCGCGTGCAAAACGGTGAGCTGGCTGTATGTGTGTTCGTGTGTGTGTGTGTGTGTGTGTGTGTGTGCTTGTATGTGTGTGTGTGTGGTGAGTGTGTGTATGAAATGGATTAATGATAAAAAAATGAAAACCCAATGCTTGGCTTTTGTGTCGATTTACATATATATAACATGTTTTCGCTTATGTAGTCAAAAACTCTTTCAAAAATCAAAATTCATATTTCACCAAAAGTTCTTCATTGCAGCAATAATATGACATGTTGCTCAAGAATGACGTTAGCACTAACTTAGAAAAATTAATTAATGATATAACATACCAGCTGCGAGTGCGGCAATACGTAATGCGACACAAGCTAACTCATCTCGTTTATGTCTACGAGATGGTTTCACTCATTTACAATCGCTAGAGGCATGGCACATATGCAATACATCAAAGAAATATTTAATTTATGCATATGTCTGCAACAAGAATTGGTTACATGCTGTTTAAACTGATAGTGTTAGGTTTTAGCCATATGAGATAAGTTGAATTGTTTTGAATACACATTGAAGAACAATGTCTGAGCAGAAATTGTGAGTTTGTGTGCATTTATCAAACGATGTATGTACATATGCATAATGCATATCTATATAGAAAGCTGTCACCTTCAAAATTAACAGAAAATGATATACGTACTTTAAGTTAAATCTACCTAAGTTATACATTACACACATTTTCCATATATATATATATGTGTGTGTGTGTGTGTGTGTGTGTGTGTGTGTGTGTGTGTGTGTGTGTGTGTGTGTGTGTCTGTGTGTGTGTGTGTGTGTGTGTGTGTGTGTGTGTGTGTGTGTGTGTATAATAATATACACAGAAAGAAAATGAAAGGATTTTTAACGGTTTCGTTTCATGATTTAATAAACTGTTGTATGATTCCTACTGTCACATATGAATTGAATTTCATGCATACACAATAGAAACGCAGTTTCAAATCTGTCCAGATATGGTTTTACTTCAGTATTTCTTTTCCGAAAGGCGGCGAACTGGCAGAAACGTTAGCACGCCGGGCGAAATGCTTCGCGTTATTTCGTGTGCCGTTACGTTCTGAGTTCAAACTCCTCCGAGGTTGACTTTGCCTTTCATCCTTTCGGGGTCGTTTAAATAAGGACCAGTTACGCACTAGTATTCGACTTGAACTCTTTGTCTGTCCTTGTTTGTCTCCTCTATGTTTAGCCCCCTGTGGGCAATAAAGAAAGAAATATTTCTTTTTCGAAAAGACGTCGAGCTGGCAGAATCATTAGCACGCCGGTCGAAATGCTTAGCTGCATTTCGTCTGTCTTTTTGCTCTGAGTTCAGATTCCGCTGAGGTCGACTCTTCTGTTTATCCTTTTGGGGTTGATGAATTAAGTACTAGTTGCGTACTGGGGTCGATCTAATCGACTAGCTTCCTTCCACAAAATTTCGGGCCTTGAGCGCAGAGTAGAAAAGAATATTTCTTGTCCCCTTAACCTCTTATTCAACAAAACAGTGTCACCTCTCCTCGTTTCTTTTGATTCTTTATTTTTATTTTTATTGAATCTTTTACTGAAGCCATTGAAGTATCTCTTCCCATATCGTTACCCCTAAAATGTTTTATATGTGAGTGATAACTTCACTTTCACTACAGATAGGAATATTTATCTTGATAAAGATTTATAGCCATTACGTCCATTATTAAACGTGATGCCTAAGGTTGCATTGATATAGGTTGTGTAATTGCTCGATAAGTAAGTATATTTTAAACCTACAAAAATAGAGAGTTGCAGATTCTACAATATATCTCTTTCAATTCAATAATTCCTATTTTATAAAGCCTGGAAAAGAGAGAGAGAGTGAGAGAGATCCCATCTGTATAGTAGCTGATTCTGAAATCTTGGATCTGCTTCAGACATTCTTCCTAGAGCATATATTACGTGAGTCCGAAATAGTGTGTGTCATGGTCGTCTGCAGAGGATGTATGTGTTTGTTGTACTTGTGCATTTCTGAGCTATCATCTACTGAATGAACAATACTTATGCGTTTGCATGTGTCTGTCTGAACATATGTACATGTACTTGCACTCAGGTGCGATTCTATGTATGCGTATGTCTGTATGTAAGTCTGAGTTTATGAGATGAGAGACTTACATTAGTAACTTCCTGCACGCAAAAACATCCAAAGCCAATATTTTACTAAGAGAACTTAAAAGGAATTTATTAACAGCGTAAATATGTTAAAAGGGAGGAATTGACAGACAAAAGATCGACAAAATGTGAAGTAGGTGAAAGAGATCGACATAGAAAACAACAGAAAAACATTATATGAAAGATGTATCTATGACGAGTTTCACGAATACGATTCAGAGCCGTTTTCAATTATATATCAGCTTTTGAAACCTAATATATGTTGCATTCAACACAAGTTTATCATTGACTAGTAAGCTTCGCTATTCTATTTGAAGTCCGAATGAAGGCCTCCGTTGCACTAACATTAGAATGTTCAAAAATATTTACAAAAGGAGTAACTAAACCTCAAAGTAAAAACAAAAATAGTGTATGTCGCAAACTTAGTTGTAGATTCTATTCATTCAGTTGAATATATACATGATATTTCAGCGAAAATACTTAAAAAGTTGGTGAAATATATTTTTATTTTGTATTTCTAGCTTTGTAGATATTTATTGAAGAAAGACTACAAATTTTGTGTCTGAGGGAACAATATATACAAACTCGACCAGTACTATGTTGTGCTGCCTAAATCAAAATAGGAGCATGCGCTGGCGATGTGGAATAATGAATTAAAAGCGCACAATACAGAATTTCCCGGATAACTTCAACTTCAACTGTAAAGTGTATGTTCAAAATGCGCATAGAATATGGTACACTGTTAAAAGAAACCAGCCTGGTTACGCCAGAAAAGGTTGGCAATATTTCTAGTTTTCAGTCTTGCCACCCCTTCATCTGAATACAATTTTTATGTTATTAGTTAAAAGCTAATCATAGTGTATACTGACTGAGACAGACCAAACTGTTTTGCATAATTTCTATAGCAGTGCATATTCAAACAACTTGAATGCATTAATATTACAATCAAGTGGCGATCTGGTAAAATCGTTACAGCGTCGGACAAAATACATAGCATTGTTTCTTGCGGCTCATTACATTCTGAGTTCAAATTTATCCGAAGTCGACTTTACTGTTCACCATTTCGGGGTCTATAGAATAAGCACCAGAGATGGACTAGTGTGGATGGCATCGACTAAAACCTACCCTCATAATTGCTAGCCTTGTTCTAAAATTTGAAACTATGATTAAGTTCAAATGCCACCGAAATTGACTCTGCCTTCTTTTCGGGGTCAACAAAAATAAGTAACATTTGAGAACGACCTAGTTATATTGTTTAATTTTTCTCTCCATAGTAAGAAAATGCTTTTAACCACTTAGTTCAAGAGACAGTGTATATGCACAAAGATGGGAAATCCCCACGAGTGGATAACATCTCATCAGAACTCCTAAAACCTGAAGGGTTAAAGCTCATAATGGTACTAACACTTTCCTGTCAGAAGATATGGGAGACGAAGCCGTGGCCAAATGATTCAACCCAATCACTGATGATACCCATTCCCAAGAAAGGCACTTTAGATTCTGACAAAATTATAGAACAATTAGGTTAATTAGCTACCCCAGCAAAGTATTGCTAAGAGTTTTGCTACACAGACTTAAGAAAAGGGAGAAGAACTCCTTGCAGAAGAAAAGACAGGATTTAGGTGCACAAGGAAACTGTGGAGCAGATACTTAACATTAGGCTGCTCACTGGAAAACCTGCAACATCAATCTGATTTCAATCACTGCTTCATTGACTTCAAAAACGCCTTTGGCTGTACTTCGCGTGTTGGGTCGTGAGAGGTGATGAGGAATTACAACTCAGTGAAGTAATCCCGGTAGTGTATGAAATCTCATGATGTGCACTTCTCCTGAATAATAGTATGCAAAATTCTTCAGGACAACAGTCGGTGTTCGAGAATGGTCTCTCCTTTCTCCAGTGCTTTTCAACATCTTTCTGTAGAACATTATGTAGGAGACGGTTCAAAACCTCTAATTCTCTGTTTCCATTGGAGGTGGCCTGTTTCCGACCTGCGTTTTGATGATGATATTGACCTGTTAGGAAGCATTGAAGCAAAACTAAAAATGGTCACCACCAAACTGGAAAAAGTATCGAGGAGCATACAGGTTGGATTTCAGCTCAGAAAAGGGCAAAATCCTGGTTAATAGTAACAATGAAAACACAGCAACCGACATTATGTTGAATGGAAAAAAATGTGACGAAGTAGTCACCTGCAAGAACATAGGATCCACTTTGACCAAATAACAACAAAACTCAGTTTAGCCTCTACTGCCATGACGAAGCGGAACACAATATGGAACAGCAATGGCATTAATTTCCAAGAAGACTCAGAGTGTACAAGTCCCTGGTGACTTCAATCCTTCTGTACGGGTGTTAGAGATGCTCTCACTTATTGCTAACAAGGGGTGAAGAATCCAGCACTTGAGTACAAGTGTTTCATACCGCTTACATAGAGCACAAAACGATCAGCTTTGTCAAAAAATACTTTAGCAGACAGGAATCACTCCCTTGCAGACAGGAATCACTCCCTTGCAGACAGGAATCACTCCCTTGCACAGTTAAAAAGACGAAAGGGTTCCTAGTACTAACATGTATTCCGTCACAATTCCCTTTACAAAACCAATCTTCAGAGAGAGGAGAAAAAGAGACAGACAGAAAATCCTAGTCTGACAACAGCAGGAAGTGGACAAGTCACAAGAGTAGAACGTACTGCGCATGGCAATGAAAACAGACCAGTGGTGACAGCTGACAGCGAGAGCCTCTAAAGTGACACCCCAGCGACCAGGCGCGTCAGTTAGGGATCTTGATGAGGATGATAAATTGCCAGTAAGATAATTGTAAATTTAACATACTCATAAACTCAGCCACATTAATACACAAATAAATTTCTCAATGTGAAGAGAAAATGAAACAGTATATCTAGGTTCTAGATTTACTAGGAACGAAACCGCTACCATGTATTCGTGAATTGGATTACTTTGCCACACCACCATGTCTTTTCACACATATCTCTATATTCTTTCTACAATAGGTAAAGGGTCTCAAACTTAGAGGGACATGGTAGGTTAATTGCATTGAGCCCAGTGCTGAACTGCTACAAATTTTGTCGATCCCAAAAGATTGAAGAGCACAGCTGACCCAGGTGACATTTCAAGAGAAATGCCACTAAGCGGTTATTTCCGGCGCGGCAAAGATTCAACAAGCTTGCCACCATATACATATCTATATACGTGCGTGCGTTGTGTGTGTGCGTGTCTATGTTTGTTAAATGTTTAAAGTATATTCATGTTTCTCTTACTAGTTCTTCAAATTATCCAAATTATCTACTAATTACGGTGCATCCGCCTGGCTACATTCCTCATCAGGAATCATTTTAATATCACTTAGCTATAAAATTAAACACTACAGACGAAACAAACATTAAATAAATAAAGCAAAAATGTAATTTCTTTACAACTTTTATGAAAACACTTAGAGGTGTCTTCTAATAGGTCAATTACGGTGAATCTATTTAATGTGTGTGTATGTGTGTTTGTGATTAAACATATATATAAACTAAACTCATGTATATATGTATGTATAAACTCATCAACGATCCTATTAATAAAATACAGTATTAACTTGATTAAACATCATTATAGGATTCTATGGATGTCCTCGTATTTTTAAGTGTGTGAGAACGACTAAGAACTTGTGTAAGAGTGTTCATAGAGTCGTCAATTCGATAGTCGTAATGAGTATAAATTGCAAGTCTTCGATCTTTCACATTAAAACGGCTTATAGGTTGGGCTAATGGGATGGACGATGACAATATATGGTGTTGAACAGAATGTATACAAGTATGTAAGTATGTATGTCATTATCCGGTTTATTTCAAGATTGCTTTCCAATAGAGAAAGAAACGGTTTCAAACCTAAATCCGAGGTTCCTTTATTGGAATTTCAACTTCAACAACGGGATATCTTTGTATGCATGTATGTATGTATGTATGTATGTATGTATGTATGTATGCGTACATGATTTCGAAGCTGTTTTTAGCTGTCTCTTAATTATCACGTGTTACAACCTCCTTGTTGGTCAATATCCCCAGCCACTGACACATACATAACATCCGGCAGTTTTACTTGATTGCAGCTTTCGTGTTGCGATGTATGTCTCTTGTATAGAGTTCAGGTTTTGCCGCAAGAATCATCGCCATTGTTTTGTACAGAATTAGTTTAACGTTAATAGAAATATTCTTACCTCGGGAGTGCTCTTTATCTACTGTAAAGCTGTCGCAGATACAATTTCACAAGCGTTTGTAAGGTTAACTGAAATGCATTACGATGTCATTCATGTCGATGACTTGTATCACAGCATGCCGTTGGAGGAAGCTTTGTCGCTTAACCTCTTCATGACTGGTATAGATTGACAAATTATAACTGATTGATGCATTGCCATATACATTTGCAAATGGAAATTTTCTCAACGGCACATAATGACACTGTAATAACAAGAACAAGGGGATTTTGAATCAGGCCAACACCGAAACATCACACGTGGACAGCTGTACGGGAAACCACATCTTGTTCATTCTGAACCAACACACACATGCTTATATTCGCGTATGCTCCTCACTGTCTGCCCGGCTATGTGGTATACATATATGTAATTATATACACATATGTGGGAATGTGTATGTATGTATATATATATATATGTATATATATACATGTGTGTGTGTGTCTGTGTTTGTGTGTGTTTGTGTATGTGTCCGTGTGTCATTGTGTCTGTGTTGGTCCCACATCACCGCTTCACAACCGGTAGAATAAGTACTAGGCTTAAAAAGTAAGTCCTGGGGTCGATTTGTACAACTAAAATCCTTTAAAGGTTTTGCTCCAGCATGGCCGCAGTCAAATTAAAAGAATAAAAGGATAAAAGAATATATATATATATATATATATATATGTGTGTGTGTGTGTGTGTGTGTGTGTGTGTGTATGTGTGTGTGTGTGTATGTGTATGCGCGTGTGCGTATGCGTGTGTACTTATGTACGTATGGATTGACGAATAAAAAAGCATTCATATGTGTTCCTTGAACATTCTGTTGAAATCTGCAAACGAATCGTGACGTCATATATTTATATTTCGTTCTAAATCAATTTAGCGGAGATCGTGTTCATAAATATGGCTACCACGGAAAGTTATACATACATAGGTTTGTAATTTTATTACTAGATTACAACTTTATAGAAGTGAGTGATGCAAATTTTGCGCCACTCATATACATTTCTGAAACTGATTAACAGAGCAAATGCAGCGTGATTGATAGCATACATTAATTCTACTTCAGCTAGCGTCATGAGAGTTATTAAACTGCTTTAAGCTGCGAATCCAAAACCTAAGTTTTAATAGCAGACGAAAATCTATTACAGAATATTGCCTCACTAAAAGCAACTAAAATTTAAATTTAAATCATGGACTTAAAATTACGAAACTAAAAACATGCTAATATTTTCAAATATAGTTTCATAATGCGTTTTAATTAATTTATTATGGTAATGTTACTTATTATTAATGTTGACGATCAGCATGATGTTTTTATTTTGTTTGCTTTACGATTTCTTTGAATTCTTTTTAACAAATAGCAGTTTAATTGTCTCATCAATAATGTAGTAATAAAAAAAAATCCTCATTACATACTCTAATTAATAATTAATCATGTCTGAGTTAAAATAACTTTATAGAGTTATATAAAGTTTGAATATATCTACACATACACGAAATTTGGTAATTGGTGGAAAATGAAGTGTAAAAATGCTTGAACTAATACAAAATTATCTATGAAGTTACTCAATGTACCTTCTACGCTGTGGCTATTATTGTTATGCTTTTATTTGTGACAGAGGTTCGTGTGAGACTTGAGTGAAAAATTTATACTTGAATACATCTGCTGTAACAAAACTGTTTTATAATTAAGCATGTTGCAAACAGGAACACATTCACCTGTCTGTCTGTCCCCATCTGTCCATCACTTTCGTCCTTTCTTCTATCTATCTATCTATCTATCTATCTATCTATCTATCTATCTATCTATCTATGCATCTGTCTGTCTGTCTGTCTGTCTGTCTGTCTGCCTCTCCGCTAATAACGAACGAGGATCAGACGTATCAGCACTTAGAAGAAACTGGTTAAAAAGCGTAGAATTTATAATTAACTAGACTCATATTCTATATTATGATGCTCCTTCATTTTCATAAGGATAAATATGAATATCCGAAATTATTCACTGCTGTTTCCTTTATCAAGTCCTCTGTAATAATGATTTGCTTATACTTGTTGCACTGAGGAGAACAGTGATATATAATTATTTTAATTTAATCAAATTAATTTAATTATTTCTATTCTACCATGAATTTGCGTGTTTTAATATCGCTGTTCGAAATGATCGTATGCATGAATTAGAGAATTCGTTCAACTTTTAACATCTTCTCTTCTCCACTTTTAACAAATTTGTTGAGTTTTATGGGATACCTTTCAATAAATTCACATAACACACCATATATATATATATATATATATATATGGCAAATGTGAATAATTTCATGTAAAAATATAACGCAGCATTCAATCAATTATAAGCATTTAAATCCTTGTTTTTAATACCATGGTAATTTAATGCTAACTTGATGTCATCTTTATTTTAATTTCTGTTTTTATCCCTTGATACTACGTTTTATAACTTTTCATCGATATGTTAACAAAATTTATTTCACTCAATTTTATACAGTTTTATTATGATATTATTACGTTGCAATGTTATATTATTACATTATAGCACGTTAGACGATAGTTAATTTATCAGGTTATTGCAACATTATAAAAGTCAGTTATGATATTTTACATTTTCTCATGAATCATGTTATCATATCTTTACAGCTGACATATCTCCATAAATCAAAGTAAATATTTTTTTAATGCTTTTATCTTTCGGATACCGTAACGGATACTGTATGTATCCGTTTGAGTATAAACACTGTTTTATCGTGTGTGTAGTTTTGTCAATGAGATGTGCATGTGTGAAGTTTTGCATTGGTTTATATATATATATATATATATATATATATATATATATATATATATATATATATATATATATATTATCTGTATCATAAATGTATGTGTGTTTGGATAGAGAGAGAGAGAGAGAGAGAGAGAGAGAGAGAGCGAGAGAGAGAGAGAGAGATAGAGAGAGAAAGAGATGTATATATGTATGTATGTATGTATGGATAGATAGATAGATAGATAGATAGATGGATAGATAATGTGTGCGTATACATATATGTATTTATGTACGTATATATACATGTGTAAATGTTTATAGTTATGCATGTATGTATGTATTCAATAGTTTCATTTCTGCCAAAGGGTACGGATTAAGCCAGTGGTCAAACAACACATCAATATATCAAATACGTTATATGAAGGACTATCAAATTAGAATAATCATTTACGAATCTTACCCAGTGTAATTACATCGTTGAAATGTATGTATTAGGTATGCTTGTATGAATTAGGTATGTTTGAATAATTAATGTAAATACATTATCGAATACATCTAGTTACTAAAATTTGTTCAACCTTTAGAAAATGCTACATCGAGTAGATTAATCGGAAGGGATTTTCACTATCTTTCTGCCAGACATATAGTTTACTTCGATGTTAGAAACCTCTACGTCTTTCTGCTGACTGTTTCTGTTCATTTTAAATAGCAAACACTTCCGATGTAAACAACTAAAGATTGATAATTTAAAGCGGTTAAAACAAAACACAACGAAAGTTAGTTGATGTAAGACGTTTCTTTAAATGTCATACGAAAACGTATGTACACAGCGAAGTTAATAAATTATCATGTGATACAGGTTATGTAATGACTAATATGAATTTGAACTTCAACATACAATCGATCTCAAATTCAGTTAAGTGTAGTCATTTAATTGGGCCGAAGAAATTGGAGACGTATTATCCCTACTTTTCCTGGTGGGTTTCAACCTTACTTATAGACACATCGAAGGAAAATACTCTCATTTTCTGCTAAGAAAAGATTAATAGCATATTGCGATGTACGTTAAAAGAAAATGATAAATTTGCATAGCTTAGCAATAATTTAGGTACAGAAATAAATAAATAAGTATATTTATTTGTTATCATTTATTGGCTTATTTCTGATGGATTGCGAAATAGATATGTAAACTAGTCGGGACAAAAGTTCATAATTTTTCTGCCAACTGCGAAGTATAATAAACTCCAAAAAAACAAGAAGAAAAAAACATTTGTTTAAATTTTATTTAAATTTACAGCAAGGATAATTGTAATCGTAAGGATTTTCTGAATGTTAAATCAACGCTGCGCAGTTATATATATATTTATATACACACAATCATTCATACATATATATATTATCAGTATCATATATATATATATATATATATATATATATATATATATATATATATATATATATATATGTGTGTGTGAAGATATGTAGGAATATGTAAATATGTTGCGTGTGCGCGTTTGTTCGTGGGAGTATGCATAGTATATAGTTATATATATATATATATATATATGCGAGTGTGTGTGTGTATACATATATATATAAACATATATATAAACATATATATATATATACTTATATACTTATATATATATATATATATATATATATATATATATATATATACATACATATATATATATATACATACATATATTTACATATATATATATATATATATATATATATATATATATATATATATATATATATATATATATATATATATATACATATATACATACACATATATAAATATATATTTATATATATACATATATAAGAATCTAAGATGTATGCATGTATATGCGTATGCGCGTGTGCGTAATTTGCGTGCGTGTATGCTTGTGGGCGTATACATCCGATGTGCAACAAGAAATATAAAGTAGCAATTTTACACAAGATTTGCATATCGACTTGAAAACCTATTATCATGCAATTTCGTTTTTTTTTTGCGTTAACACTGATTTCAGGCGCTGTCGATTAAATCAGAAATCACGTTAACAAAGGTTACGTAATATTCACATTACGCACCTACATTCATATAAATACATACATACATATATATGCACACATACATCTATACATACATCCACATACGCATATATGTATTTATATATATATATATATATATATATATATATATATATATATATATATATATATATATATATATATATATATATATACATATATATATATATATATATATATATATATATATATATATACATATATATATATATATATATATATATATATATATATATATATATATATATATATATATATATATATATATATATATATATGTGTGTGTGTGTGTGTGTGTGTATATATAAACGCCAAATTCGATAGAGTTAATCTTTAGTGGTGTATAGAAGAGTATACGTCTATAGTGAGATGAACTAAACTGTCTGTTAGTTATTGATGTATATCACGTTTGAAGTGAATATGATTGCATCTCAAAAATGCCATTTATGTGCTGGGAGTTATACGAACATTGATGGTGAGGTTGACAGGAGAGGCCACATCTGTTGCCTGTCTCTAAACTCTTCGAAACGCTTTGTGTGATGCGCATTATTTTTCATTGTATAATCGTTATCTTCACTGTATTGATAGTGTGGATGATAGACAAGAGGAGTGAAATGTCTGAGGCCAGGTCATTTTTATTTTCTACTGGTTAAATTTCTCATTTACGATGTTTAAACACACCACGTTAAGAGATGAATGAGAAGAATATAAAAAGAAACGGAGAGATAGAACGAAGCAGTGAAAGAGAAAGAGAAGGTTTCTTACACCAGGCTAAATGCTATGAAACGCTGCCCCAGGAATGTCAACTTTTATCCAGGAAAATGTTGCAAAAGAGCATAAAAATATAGGTATTCCCAAACTGACATCTTCGGCTTCGCCTTTGACGGCATATGTTGCTTTTGATCGAATGAAATGAAATGGAGGTTTACCATTTATTTAAAAGTATTTGAACTCTTTAACATTTTGATATTTTCGTTACATACGCATACATGTATGTGTGTCTGTGTGCGTATTGAGGCACGTGGCCTAGTGTGTAAGGTGTCGCAGACATAATTGCAAGATCGTTGTTTCTGATCCTAGATCGGCAGTGCCTTGTGCTCTTCAGCAAAACAGTGAATTTCACTTTAGTTCAGCCCATTCAGTTGTAACTAGACAACCGTGCGAGAGTTATGTTAGCCTACTTACCCAGCCAGTAGAGTGTCATTGTTCGAATGCGAGGAAGTGCATCGTGACCAATGGTGTATAACAACACTACATAATCTGGTTGATATAGTTATAGACACACACGCGCGCGTGCACAAACGCACATATATGCACGTAAATATAACTTTAATGGAGTAAACTAAACATGGAAGGCGGACCTGAATATGCAAAAGTAGGCAATACTCCCTATTATTTAGCCGTAGAACTAATGATTTGTCTCAAACTGATTACTTCGTCTCATTAGTGTAGCGTAAGATACACTTGGTTTTTTTGAGTCATTCATTTATCGTTACAGATAAAGTATATATTTGTGTCTATGTGTATACATACTATAGAGATATGCCCACATACGTAGAAACATGTTACAAAAATATCTACTAAACTCTACCCGACTTTACAACATTATTCTACACTGGATAATGTTTTTCTAGAATTTCTCTATCTCAAAGCCAAGATCTTCCCGATCAGAGTTGCCTAAGGCTTAAACAAGACTACAGTAGATAGTATAATGTAGATGAACTTGAGACATATGGAAAATAAGTTTAGAATCTTCAATTTCTTTAGTAATACCCCGCTTTTATGAGATTAGAACAGCAATATGTTATCAAATACATAAAATATATGAAAAATGCTAAATAAATTTAGATTGTATATACTTGAAAGATGCTAAGAAGCAAAGTTATGTCTGGAACTCAAACGAATTATCTGTGAGAGTTTTAACCACTTCTGAATGTTTATTCGGAGTGGCTAACAATTCTCTAATGCAACGACAAGCAATAAGAAACCTCTATAATATACACAAGATATATTTTCATTTCAAATCTGAATTTGTTTCTTATTATTGCATCTTATTTTTTTAATTTTCCAGGAGGTGGCGTGCTTGCAGAATCGTTAGTACACCGGTCAAAATGCTTCGCATTTTCATCCATCTTTACATACCGAGTTTAAATTCCGCCGATTCGACTTTACTTTTCATCGTTTGCTGTTGATAAAATAAGTACCAAATTCCAGACCTTGTCTCGCTAGTAGAAAAGATTATTACATTTCATTTTGAAACATTCCCAACAAAATTAAATCAAAAAAGAGAAAGAAAATGTTCCTATTTGATATTGTTTTACTATGTTTTCTAAATACATGGCAGTGTTTGCAGCCGGGGAATACATAAGACGACAACAAGACATCCTCTACGAACAGACAAAATGCGACCCTAGTAAAAAAAACAAATAATAATGACGAAAGCAACATCTGCATATAAATAGGAGTTAAAACGATAAATATTGCAACATGTAACATTAGAACCCTTCAGCTACAAAGCGAAATTACAAGACTTTAACGCTTTAGAGGCGGCTTATAGTTGCAATGATAGAAAAATCGTAATGTTTGACTACATTGCTTGTTTCTCATTCAATATTTGTTTTATGTATCAAATTTGCACGAAAAGTATGTTTCCTAGTATTTTTTTACCATGTTCCCAAAATAGGAACGTTAGCCTGGTAAGGGTAAAAATGAACCACATTGAAATCAATTGTATTTTGATGAGTATATCGCAACATAATGAACAGAATATGAAGAGTAGCTAAAGAATATGCATTTTCTATTGTATGTTTATATTTATGTCATTGATTTTTTTTTTGTTTATTACACTAAAAATACATCCTTACTAAAATGAAAATAATTAAAACACAAAATGAAAGCTGAAATAATGGAATATTAATGAAGATTATTTTCTATGGTATTGCTCACTGCGTACTTTATGTAGCCTTTTAGCGGAGTAAAAAGAGAACTGAGAGGCTGAGTGTAGCTATGCACAACAAGTTTCTGTAATTACTGCCGTGAGATACAGGTTTCAAGAAGATTAAGCACGTCACAGTCGTAATAAACTAAAGCAGAAGCGGTTTGAGCAAAACAAAATGTGTTACAACCATCGTATAGTATAGAAGCAACTTTTAGGTACCAGAGTATGCTAATGTTCCCAAATTGGGAACGCTTTATATAAACTGCTGTAAATACTACATAAGCTACAGAATTGGTAGTACTTTAGTTTTATATATGTGTATTATATTCATATCTGAAGAATAGCTAAATGTAGAAAGAAAAGTATCATATAAAAAATTACGACCTTCAAAAGTTACTTTACTCTTATATGACATTTTCATCAAATTTATTGCTGGTTTACATGAAAGAATTATTACAGATGATTGGTGTAGCTTCAGTAGATATTAAGTGGTGCATAAATAAACGTAATTAAGCAGTCTAATTCGACTATTGATTATAAGTACGTTTGTAATGCAATTTTAAAATTTGTTCCCATTATGGAAACTTTGCACGGTAAAACGTTAATAATAATGTATTATTTACACTTTATTAAAGAAGAAATTTTGTCAATGTGTAATGATAATGCTCATCTGTCACCAAGGCATCCCAACGTAATATTTTTTATCAGAATGATGCCAGTGATTTTTTTGTTAAGCAATCCACATGAAAGAGAACTTTATAAACCTGGTAAAGATTCTGGCTGCTCGCTGCCCTTATGTGTATGTGTGTGTATATATATATATATATATATATATATATATATATATATATATATATATATATATATATATATATATATATATATATATATATATATATATATATATATGTATATGTATATATATATAGACACAGCGTGGATGCGCAATGGCCCAGCGGTTAGGGCAGCGGACTCGGGGTCGTAGGATCGCAGTTCCGATTCCCAGACCGGGCGTTGTGAGTGTTTATTGAGCGAAATCACCTAAAGTTCCACGAAGCTCCGGCACGGGACGTTGGCGAAGCTTGCTGTACTCTTTCACCACAACTTTCTCTCCGATTTTCGATGTTACGAAGATTAAAATCTCTCACGATGGATCTTCTCAGCCTGTAACAACTTCACGGGAATTACATGTCCCGCATATAAAAAGATATAGAAAAATTTTTTTAAAATATTAAAAATTTAAGCAGAATAAGCATAAAAGAATTTATTAAAATTCCTGGAGAAGAAACCCAGAGTAATGTAATTCCGCTCGTGAAACATTTATTGCCAATATTCCTATGAAAAATTCTAAAGAGGATTATTTCCAGGCAACCTATAAATGTGGATGTGATAAGAAACTAGCGTACTGCTAATAGGAGGATACGCTAACATAGCATGAATGATGGGAAATTATTTTTTTTTTTTATTCGTGTAGTACAAATCATGTGCTGACTGCAGATTTCGCTAATTGGGGTTCGGGTCGTGTCAGATCAATGATAGGTTATCTCAGGTTGAATATTTTATGCATTTCCCAATTGTGCTGGGGTGTAATTTGTGGTGGTGGTTGCGGTGCTAGGGTATTAGAGTAACGCATTCATGCGCTTATATACATAAGCACATACATATATATATATATACATACATATATATATATATATATATATATATACACATACATATATGTATATATATACATACATACATATATATATATATATATATATATATATCAATTTTATATATGCATATATATACATATATGCATACATATACATATACATATATATATATATATATATATATATATATATATATATATATATATATATATATATATATATATATATATATATATACACATTCATACATACATACATACAAGCACACACACAAACAACACACATATATATATATAAACATATGGGTGTATATATATATATATATGTATATATATATATATATATATATATTTATACATATATATATGTATACGTATACACATTCATACATATATATACACCCACACACATACACACACATCTAATGTATCTCCGCCAAGGAATTTCTGCTTCCACTCACACTCCGGTGCAACACAAAAGAAAATAGAGCGTAGAAATTAAAGATGAACTATACTTGACCTGGTAAGATCCGAATAGTGATTAGAGGAAGCCAATGACAAAAACACGATAGATGCTACTTATATTCCATATAATAATGCTCACCCAGAATATAAATACCGTTATCTAGAATTCTTAAATCAGCTACCAGATGACTCATACACGCTTCATTGAGTGACTGACATGAGTGTCGAGATTTATAAGTATCCACAGGTCTAAATTTCCCTTTAGAAGTTTGGGTACGAATATTATATATATATATATATAGTCAATCCAAACATGAACAAGCAAGAAAAAACCATGTGAGGACGTGGAATAAGTATAGTGTTATTGGACGCCCAAGAAAAGAAAGAAAAGAAAGAGGATGTCACGTTTCGAGCGTAGCTCTTCATCAGAAATATAGAAAAAGTCCAAAGAAGGGAAGAGGGAAAAAGAAAATCGCCGACAACACATTTGCCTTTTTAGAAAAATGTATAAAAGTACGGAATAAAAGAAAGATGGAAAAGACAAAGAAATGCATTAGATAGCTGGAGAATAAATTAATGTAAAAGATTTAGTTAAATGTTATGAATCGTTCTCTGTACATCAATATATAGCAACAAACCTACTTTATAATGTTTATTAGTAATTTATTATTAGAAGATAAAGTTGAGCAAAAATATAGGAAAGAAGACGGTCTAAACTCTTTAAATAGAAAGCAAACCTATCTACGGAATATAGTAATAGAATTTTATTAGGAAAATTGTTACTGGTTATTAGGAAATGGTCACAGAAGCAAAGATTATTCTCAGGCTTATCAAAGATTGTAACGAGAAAATTTATATGCCAAATAGTTCTAAACTCAAAAGAAAAATCCTGCTAATAATTCTGTGTACTAAACATAGAACAATTTCTGGTAGCAATGCTGAAATTATTAACCGTGATTAAGTACAGAAAAATTTGAATGTAAGTCTTATGTCCTAGACAAAACAGTGTTGAACGGATGGAGAGCGAAGTATTATGTTTAAAATGATGCAAATAGAAAGCACGAGATGAGAAGTTCGTTTGTAGGCTTTAGAAGAACCTAGAGAGGAAAATAGTACTGGTGCAAGTCAGATATAAAATGTTATTAAATGAAAATTGTGAATGCACATGTAGGAATTAACAGGACGTAAACGAATTTAAAATTACTGATTAGAAATATACAAGAGAGCAGATTTCTATACTGATGTATAATAATAAATTAGTGGAATGGATAAAGAGATCAACGCGTGTAAAACGACGAAAGCAAGGATTACCAGCAGCACAGCACCAAATCGCAGAAAAAAATTAAGCAGCACTGCACCAGTCAGGTGTGTTTATGGACATAAAGCAAACGACAGATGTATACAGGTATATATAAGTACAAATGGTATCATGAGTTGTGTAGCGGATATGTAAGGATGTAGACACGGTTACATGCAAGCATTACAACATTTGGTTGGGGGATAACCAGATGCTACGATCCCAAACACTGTATATATGTGCGTGGATTTATATGAATGTTGGTGCATGTATGTATGCATGTGTGTATGTGTGTATGTGTATGTATATATATGTGAATATGTATATGTATATGTATATAAATATATGTATGTATGTATGAATGTATGTATGTATGTATGTATGTATGTATGTATGTATGTATGTGTGTGTATATATATATATATATATATATATATATATATATATGTGTGTGTGTGTGTGTGTGTGTGTGTATATATGAACATATACATGCATATATATGTATACGTGTATCCACACACACATATAGTTTAGTACGTATGCGTGTCTGTATGTCGGGTTTGTTTGTCTTACAATGGATACAAATATTTGCATATGATAAGTGACAACATGTATAACAGGTCGGTTTACTTGTTTTAAGGTGTCGCCGGGACGGCTCACTGCAGAGTGCCATCCCTTTACACATGAAACATCTTCACCGTTAAATTGTGATAAGACAAGCCATATAAACTACAAACAATGAAAAGGCCAAGGAGCATTGATTTTACATCAACAATGAAACTAAAGGGAAAAAAATAATTGAATGAAAGAATATCTTCAAGATGAAATGGTTGTAAAGTCAATATTGTTGTAATTACTCCGTTGTTATGTAAGTTTTCCTCCTCATAACATGTCCAGTCGGTTCTTCTTGACTCTAGATACAGATGACAGATTCACAAGCTGTCCAGCAATTTTACACAAAACCTGACGCCATAACATCATTATTCTGTTTGTATAAGTTTGCGTATTTTTCCTTCAATATATTTATATATATATATATATATATATATATATATATATATATATATATATATATATATATATATATATATATATATATATATATATATATTTACCCTTTATTTCATTTTCTTTTTCTTGTATTGTCGTAAGGATGTTTAATATGTTTTGCGCTTCTTTTGTTAATATTGATATGAATGTTGATCCTATATATTCCTAGTCGTTTTCATTTCCCGTCGTCGTCGTCATCATCATCGCCGTCGTCATCATCTTCGTTGTTAACGCTCTTCATACTTTTATTTCTTTGTGTGCAAACCTTATTTCTTTTCCGAAATTGGTTTATGTTTGTAACTTCCGTATTTCTTCATTGAGAAGCCGAACATTTTATATAAAACATTGATCAGAGTTGAATAAACGGTTCTAACTTTGTATCGATTACTTTTTTTATTACTCATAACAATGCTTTTAGTCGATTAATTTTTCAGATTTCCAATTAATTTTAACCTTCTTTTAATACATTAACAGCAGTAATAACCTCGTCGGCACGGGATCGAAACCTTCTAATTGCAAACCACCAGGTGCATGCAATAGATAAACTAAATGCAGAGTAAGTGACAGTTTCAGTGATAAAAAACATTAACATACGTTGTATCTCGATGTCAAATCTTGGGCTTTCGTACACGTATTCTCGTTGTACGGTGTTAGAATGTTAAACGTGCAAAACAGCTTGGAAGTTGACAAAATGACTTTTAGTGTTTGTTCGGATCCCCTTGCTCTGATTCTTTTCAACTATAGCGAGTGTTCTGCACGGTGATTAGATAGACACGAAATGCCAAGACACAAATCCAATAAAGAGTATTCATCAAAAAAATCTAATGGTGTCTGTTTGGTTCTCCAGCGCTGGTGTCATCCACTACAGCTTCATGAGACCTGGTAAGTTAATTACAGCGGATGTATACATCAACAATATATGGCAAAACACAGGGAGAGAGAGAGAGAGAGAGAGAGAGAGAGAGAGAGAGAGAGGGAGAGAGAGAGAGAGAGAGACAGAGAAAAGATTGAAAGATACAGAAAGAAAGAGAGAGGGGGAAAGAAAGAGAGGAAGAGAAAGAAAGAGAGAATGTCTGTGTTTGTATGAGAGTGGGAAAAACAAAGTTTGGAGAGAAAGAAAAATAGTAGAAGTAGAATCGTGTTTATTTAAGATCGTTGTATTTCTCATGGCTTTCTCGTTGCATTCTATGCAGGTGTAAACCCAATGCTGGATGAATGACTCAGGAAAATGGTCTCGGATTATCTGTGCGGATTATAATCTGAGCTGTTCAGACTAGTCTTTTGTAACTTCAAGTGTTCTTATAGTCAGATAAGTAGGCATGTCAGATTTTGAACCCAGAAAGCAAAAGAGCGGTAAAATATATCACAGATCATCAATGTGAACATAAGTTCATCAGTATCAATCGTTATTTTATCGTTTCACTGCGGTTGATTGAAAGACAAAGTTTACCTCTGTACAATTGGAACTCAAAATTGCACAGAAAAACGGAGTTTATGATGCAATGCGTTACATCTGACGTTCTAACGAATTTACCAATTCGCTATATAGAAATCAATAGTTTCTTGATTGTAGGGCCTTAGAGATGACATGAGAATTCAACACGCCAAACAGTCAATTATATTGCTGTATTTGTTTTCCTTCTAGTTCCGATTGCAGTTTAAAATTCCACCCGATTGGTATTTACATTTCATGCTTCTGTGGATCTATACAAATAACTTGCAAATAATATGTAAGAGTCAATTTGATCGATTATATGTATTCACCCGCAAAATATTTCTTTTGTGAGGTTAATATTAATTCAGTATAAGATAAGTTTGTTCATTTTATTTTATTCCATTTCATTTTTGTTTTGCGTTGATAATCGATCTGTATGAATTCCCTCGAGTAGCTAATGAAACCTAGAAAAGCTATAGATGTTACACAATCTCAGAATGAGAACACTCGATTAATAGTTTCTTCTAATATGTTTTATTCTCGTTTATTTATCATTTTCCCTGTTAAATGTTGAATTCAATGAAGAAAAAGTATTCTCACGCGTTCAACAGTTACTTAGTGTTAGACACTACCTTCTTTATTATTCTTCTAACTGGTGCCAGTGATTTGATTTCGATTATGCGATTATGCTGGTACACCGCCTTCAAATATATTTTGTTGATTATATAACCTTCACTATTTGATTTTTTTTATTCATTCTATCGTACGTGTAAGATATAAAATGCAGAGTAGCGATTGACAGAAGTAAAGATTATTCAGTCGTACATAAATGCTGCAGCAGAACTGAGTCTCGCCAAAAGTCAATTCAAACACACAGGATTCTCTCTTTTATTCTCTTCTTCTCATTCTCGCTCTTTCTCCCCGTCTCTCTCTATATTTATGTGTGCGCGTCTGTGTGCATGAGTGTGTGTGTGTGTATATGTATGTGTGTGTATCAAAAAGAGAAACACTGGAAAGTGCAACGCGTAACCAAAACTTGGACTTAGTAGAACCCCTGCTCTAAATACTGAACCACGTACCTTCACACACATATATATATACATACATATATACATATATACATAGACAAGTAGCAGATAGACCCTCACTTATACACACGCGCGCACACACACACACACGTACACACAAATGATACATACACATGCATAAAGAGGTGTCTGTTCTAATGTGTCTTGAAAGTTGTTCCAATGTGAATATAAATAAATACGTCTCGATTTCTATTATCGTATTTCTCTATTTTATTTCCGTACCAATATCTTTCATTCATACTCTACTTGGCCGTTATATGACCTCCATCTACTTGACCGTTCTTGAATTTCCCTATCATGCATTAGTTAGACATTTTAACCGTCAATGACTAACGTTATTGTTTTCGATAAATCTGTTGTTTCTATGCAAATAGTCACATCAGATTTATCTCTCCGTAGCCTTTTTGAAGTAGACAACGCATCTGTGCTATATATCTTACTATTTATTGCTATTTAAAATTGTTTTCTGTTTATTTTACAACAGTTATTTACTTGTTTACTCTCTGTAGACATGATACACACTAATTGTGCATCATGGAAATTACCTTGTTGATGAATTGATTGTATTAACGACTGTTGCTTTTCTTTTGATATACGACGGGCTTCTTTCAGTTTTCCGTCTGCTAAATCCACTCACATAGTTTTGGTCGGCCCGAGGCTATAGTAGAAGACACTTACTCAAGGTGCCACGCAGTAGGATTGAACCCAGAACTATGTGGTTGGTAAGCAAGCTACTTACCACACAGCCACTCCTGCTGATGGCACGCAGTGTATATATGTATGTATATATATATATATATATATATATATATATATATATATATATATATATATATATATATATATATATATATATATATATATATATATATATATATATATATATATATATATATATACTTTCGCATACACACATATATATGTATATTCCTATCCGTACACATACACCCACGTAATGGTTCACATCGAAGCGTGCGAAGGACTTACATTTCCTCGATTGTTCGTCGAATTTTTTTTTTCATTCACAAAATCTTTGGTTTAACTGAATTTAATAAACTCTCGCACTTTGGAATAAGATATTCAACACATGTTCCTGAAAGAGCTATTTTAAATATACATCACTGAGAGCATCCGTTGTACCAGCCTGTAATGATTTTTTTTCTTGTTGTTTATGCATGATGTATATTTAGAATCGCAGCCAATGAAACTGCTACTTAGAATGTATATTTTCTTAATTTGCTGCAACTAATGTAGTCCTTATCACGGATTCTTATTTTGATTTACATAATTTCCAGAGGTTTATTTTTGATATGAATAATTAAGAAGATTTCAATAGTTCTCTCATGCCTTATGACATGTAATCTTGTTATTATTAAATAATCTGTGCTTAACTGAATTAATAAATGAATTACGATAATGACATTCCAGGTTTGTATAGGGAATATAGATGCTAAATTCATGCTTGCTTTATCAAAAAGATATCATCTTTAAAGAAGATTACATATGAATTATATATTTTGAAAGATGTCGTCTTATTTAAATTTTTAGTTATACTTTAGCTTAGAAAAATTCCGAAAACTTTCATACTCGAAAGTATTTGATAGATTTTCGTGCCTAAAGCTATTGTAATTACTTTCATTTGATTTGATAATCATGATGTTTCTATGATTTTAGCTGCTCATGTGACCCGAATCTTTCAGAAGTCACTAATGGAATTTTCTTAGCGATCCTTCAACTTGCTAAATATACAACCAACATGTTCTCAAATTATACCAGTCCAGCTTCATATATCGCTCATTATGTAAATTAACACCAGGTTGACTGTTGCTACATGACTGGTAGGATGATCGTGATTGGAATGTCTTTGATAATATTATGGACCGGTTAAGTGTGATTAAGAACGAGACGTTCAGCCGTCCCGTATTTAAATCTTTTATCGTTTATTTGCTTTAGTCATTAGTCTTCGGCCATGCTGTAGCACGACATTGAATAATATTAGCCAAACGAGTCGTACTTATTCTGTCGCTCTCTTTTATTGAACCGCTACGTTACAGTGGACGTAAACACCAACACTGATTGTTAAGCAGTGCAGTGTGCAGGGGAGGGGAATCACAGACATAAAGACAGTAATACACATACATACAGACATACATACGCTCTCACACTCACACACATACACGAATACACACGCGCACGTACACACACATATATGAGGCAGGATTCTTTCAGTTTCCGTCTACCAAATCCACCCAGAGAGCCTTATTCGGCCCGATGCTATTGTCAAAGATACTCACCCGAGGTGTCACGGAGTGTGACTGAACCGGGAACTATGCGGTTGGGAAGCAAGCTTCTTACCACACATCCATGCCTGCGCTTATGATGTAAACAATTTTAACACAAATTATAGGTAGCATCAGTATGGTAGCTTGTTTTACTAGAAATAATAACCAATCATCCCTCAGATTTCACTATGAAGCCTTGTATGAAGTAAAGAACGCATTAGATAATAGTCCAAAATAAACCGAACACTATGGTCGTATATGAAATAATTTTGATCATAAATATGAAGAGTTAAGAGTATCAGAGTGGCTATCTTTACAATAATATCAGTCCTTTGAATAGCCAATACAGATCGCTATAAGTGTAAAGAACACCATTATCGGCTGTTGCCTATTTGCGAAAGACGGAATTGGATATTTAGCTAATAATAGAAACCGAGCGACAATTTTCTTTTGTTCGGGTTTCCGCTATTCGGTTACGTTGCACCGGAGACTAATATCAAATATTGATTTCTAGCATTGAAACATGGGTAAACATCTCTGCTAATATCGGAAACAGAGTATCAGATCGACAACCCGTACGTGATGTCATTTCTTTTAACATCAGACAGAAAAAATGAATGCACAGTTGGCCTCGGCGTGATTCTGATTCTAAATGTAAGTAAATATTGCAAGGAAAATTTGGTCCGCTGCTCTTCCGACTCTACTGAAACAGTAGAGAAATACGGGCTTTTATTTTGCTAGAGAAGTCAGCTAAGAAATTTCAGCCTGAGATTGATCCCGCATTACTGTCTTATTACTCTTATCTCTCCTTACTATACTATACTTTCTTCTACTGTTGTTTACTAAAATAAATATGAATAACTGTCTAAAGAACTTCGATACTTGACTTTTATGGATGTTCCGTTGCACGATATGGCCATTTTACTTCAGAGAACAAAGTTTTCTAAAGAGAACTTATAAAGAAATGAAATAGACTTAATGTTCTGTAAGAGTAATAATCTGAAGACGATAGACAATATTAAGAAAACTTTGAAATTAAAGCAAGAGATTCAATGTAGATATAAAAGTGAATCGTTAAATCTCGTTGCGTTTGATCAAAATGCCAAGTCTGTAGAATTAATAAAGGAGCACACAACTATGCTACTACTGGTGGATAAACGAATTAATAACCAGTCTGACCGTCAGTAGAAGAGTTATGAGTATAGACATTGGCTCATTAGCTTCGAATTTTCGGCGGAGAGGATAAAACACTCGCTGCCCCAGTCGACCTTGAATTACACCTTCAAAAGCAGGCAGACAAATTCAGAGACAAATTATTAACTGATACATGGTAACGCATATGTCAATATGCGATTAGTTGATAAACCAATATCTCAGTATACGACTAGAACGTTCTTAAAGCATCTAAAAAAAAAAAAAATTGAAATGAATGATATCACAAAGGGAGTGATTTGAGCGTCAAACAGAAAGAGACGTAATAGATAGCAGAATAATGCAATGTAAGCTATTGTAAATTGAGGTTGTGTAAAAATTAAGCTGATGGAAATTGAAGACATGTCGCGATTTCGATCTGTGTTTAAAACGAAACCCTTTTGACTTATGTTTAAAATATCCATTGGCATTACGAGTTTGCCTCACCATCATGTTTTCTTTAATAACGTATAGAAAAGCAGTTGGTTTCTTCAAGATTATACCAATACTTAATAGATATTTTGTTGCTTTGTTTTTAATACAAGAATTATACACTAGGTCACTGCAAATCTACATTGTTTAGTTCAGTGGCAATATTTGCTGTGGTGCTACGAAGACCCAACAATTTATAGATACAGCTAAGGAAACCCATGCGGCTAGCATATTTCTGACAAAACTTATTCTACAGATAGTCTGAAATGATATTTAAAAGTTAATACTTTTCCAAATGTCTTATCAATATTGGTTTCGAATTTTGGTCCAAGATCAGCAATTTCAGGGGAACAAATGGTCGATTTCAATTGGTCCTTATTTTACCGACTCCGAAAGGATGAAATGCCTAGTCGACCTCGACGAAATTAAAATTCAAAGTAAAGACGGGCGAAACGTCGCTCATTTTGCCTGGTGTACAAACAATTCTACCTGCTCGCCGTCTTAAACGTTTTATCAATATGAATGAGTTCAATCCACCGCAATCAAATTAAGCTTTCATCCCTTCGGAGTGATAAAATAAGTACCAGTTAAGCACTGATTCCATGTTATCGACTTACCTCTTCCCGCCAAAATTGTTGGTGTTCTTCCAAAATTTGAAACCAACATGAATGAATTCAATATGCTGCAAAGCGTATTCTGCCACATTCAGAGTATATTTAATTTTCTTTGTGGTATTAAACTGATAATTATATAATATTCATTAGGCTTATTTTTCTCTCTCTTTTTACTCATTACTCTTTTATTTGTTTCAGTCTTTTGACTGCGGCCATGCTGGAGCACCGCCTTTAGTCGAGCAAATCGCCCCTAGGGCTTATTCTTTGTAAGCCTAGTACTTATACTATCGGTCTCTTTTGTCGAACCGTTAAGTTACGGGGATGTAAACACACCAGCATCGGTTGTCCCTTCGGAGTCAAGTAGTAGGGTTCATGTATTTTCCTAGCGTCCTTTTCCTAAATGTTAGGGTTTGTACTTATATTAGAAAGGACTATTATATGTTAGGGGTTAGCATGAAAATATGCTTTAAAACTCGTTAAAAATAATATAATACTCAGCCACACTTAAAATCCCAACTCCATAGAATTTGCCAGAAACTTAGTCACCTTTCGGGACGTACTTTCTAGGAGATTTCTCATTTTGCTCTTCAAATTTAGGCTTTTATAACTTTGTCCGGAGAAAATGTTCAACAGTTTAAGGAAAGTATACATTTTGACAGACGCTTGTGCTTACAAACGAAGAAAAAGGACTCAATATCTACACGAGACGATATATATCTAAAAGGCGATCTGGCAGAATCTTTAACATGCTTCAACATGTCTTTACGTTCTGAGCACAAATTCCGTCGTGGTCGACTTTGCTTTTCCTCCATTCAGGTTCGGTAAAATAAATACCAGTTGGGCACTGGAGTCGATGTAATTGACTAACCATCCATCCCGAAAATTTCAGGCTTTCTGTGTGTAGTCGAAAGGGCATGTATGTCTGTGTATATTTGTCTGTATGTATGTGTGGTGTGTATGCGTATACGTGTGTTCATGTACCGTTCTTCGTTGCACACCATCGAAATATGTTTCTTAACGAGAGTAGGCACTTAGCTGCGACACACCGACATTTCTTGGTTACGCTTGCTATTAACAGTTCGGTGAGTTATTGATTGGTATGTCGGAAACTTGTAAAACACTATGTTAATTTTTTCCAATTATGACATATAAAATCAAAATCAAATCAAAATCAGAATTGCAACAAATCACACACACACACACGCACGTGTGTGTGTGTGTGTGTTTGTGTCCCCACCATCGCTTGACAACCAGTGTTGGTGTGTTGGTGTGGTGCGATTCGGCAAAAGAGTGCGATAGAATAACCCCTGAGGTCGATTTGTTTGACTAAAGGTAGTGCTCCAGGATGGCCGCAGTCAAATGACTGAAACAAATAAAAGAATAGAAGAATATATATATATATATATATATATATATATATATATATATATATATATATATATATATATATATATATATATATATATATATATATGTATGTATATATATATATATATATATATATATATATGTAAATAAAATGATGATTGGGTTTTGGGTATTCACCATGTATTATGCTGATTATGGCACTTTCAATATTCATGTATACCTCATGTCGGTGACAATCTACTGGCAATAACAACATGCCGTGTAATCGAAACAAGCGAGACTGACGATATTGAGCGAGGTATCGTCTTTAAAGGAAGGTACCTGAGGAGACATAACTGCATTGGAGGACGCAACACAACCGGTAGTGTACTATGTCACCCGCAAGGGTCCGATGCAAGTTGGGTTGAAAAGTTCTTTGTGATGAATAAAGATCCTCGTGAATTCCATTTTCCGATTCTCTCATTTCTTTATATATAAATACATATCTATATATCAGGAGAAAATATACAGGATTGGATATTTATATAGGTATTAATATTGCTATTATTATCGAAGGCAATGCAAATAGTTGATATATATATATATATATATATATATATATATATATATATATATATATATATATATATATATATATATATATATATATATATATATATATATATATATATATATATATATATATATATTACCGTATGAACTCTGCTTCATTGACATGTATTGATGTAAATTTCTAAAAATTTGTTTCTTTTGATTGTGCATGATAATTCAGATGGAAACGAAAAATAGAATCACACTATATGTCTTCCTTTGGACAGGACAACATGTTAGAAAGGGTTTCCTTTATATTAAATTCATACTAACAGTTTTGTAAATTTCGGTGCTTATTCTATTATCAACAAAGGGTAAATCTAAGCTGACCCATCAGGATTTCAGTTCAGAATGGAGAAAGTAGAAATTATGTACCGTAGTTCAGTTATTGTGAAGCTCAGATGATTCTGCCACTTCACCAGATTCGTATAAATGTAATAATAATTTAATTATTCGGGTGAAATATAAAAAGAAGTTGAGAAAGTGAATAGAAATAAATGAGTGAACAAGCTTTGAAGAAAGCTATACTGCATTATATTAAAGACTCGTAAATATTCAATAAAGGAATAGAACATTAAACAAGTCATAGAAGTATAATGCTTCATGATACATAATGTTAGAGAAATTTAGGCCAAAATACGTGTTAACAGTTAAGATGCAACCAAAATTGTGAATAGTTTAAAGGATAATGGATAATACGTCAATGTCGATCTTATTACTTCTACTGACCTGGCATTTTGATCTGAACAAATTAAAGGATTCATTGTTATAATCATAGGAAGACTTTACCGGTTTATGACCTATTCTTTTAAAGTCGTAAACTTTAAGATAGCCATTCAGAACATTGCGTTTAGTACGACACATTTCACCGGAGAGAAATCAACTCAATTATTTGGTAATGTATTTTTAAAATGAACCAAAGCAGCACAGTTTTTAAGTAAGTATAAACCATATGCAGTTTAAGTTGGAATAAAGGGAAAGTTTTTACATCAATGCTCTTCTTAGTGGCATGGAAAAATGAAACAGAAATTATGTAGTTTGTCTGGAAATTAAAACAATTTGATGGCTCTGCTTGTCGGTTATTTTACCAATCAGTTGCAATTCCATTTCAAATTAGGTTATTGACTTTTTCCATCTGGATGAAAGACTGGACGTTTGTTAGATTAGATTTATAACCGATTGAATCAAACACACTACATTCCTCGTACATTCTGTCTCCCATGTGAGAAGGTATTAATCAAAGTAAGCAGGCATAGCTATAAAATTTAGAAACCTCGCAACTACGTAGCTTCACGTTCGATCTTACAATGTAGCAAAGTAGAGGGTGTTTTCTACGATAAAATCAAGGTGGGCCAATACATTTTTTTATTGCTGTTTAGAAGACAGGATGTGTGCGAATGCTTGTCAGAGTGGCAATTCATTTTCTTCTGCAACGGACTTAATCTGTAGACTGGTTCAACTCCACAACCTGACAGTAGAGTGTATTTCAGGGAATCCATTCTTTTGCAAACATTGCGACCAGGTCTTCAGTCACAGAACAATTTCTTTTCTTTTTCTTTCAATCCTCGGTGACCCTATAACAGTCATAGACGCTACTATTTATTCCATGAGTGCATCATTTTACAAGTTATCACAAATGGCAATTAGAATCGATTTACAAAACACTCTAAATAATGATATCTATTGTCAAACTTTCTGGAATTTTCTTATTTACACATTAACCCTCTTTTAAGCAATAGTCACTTTAATTTCAATGCACCGTTTTATATATATATATATATATATATATATATATATATATATATATATATATATATATATATATATATATATATATATATATATATATATATATATATATATATATATATATATATATATATATATATGTATATATATATATACACATATATTAAGTTGCAAGTAAAGGCATTTTTATAATATAGATAAAATCAAAAGACTGATCAATGTTTGAAGAAAGTTATACTGCTGCACCATACGGGAACGTAGCTGAAGTAAAGAGACACATTGATATCTAAATGAAGGGAAACAAGATTAAATATGACAAGCAGGCAGATTTATCTAATTATAACAAAGTGGCTATATAATAAAGATTATTGGCACGAGTTTACTGGTGGTTATTATTAAATGGATACAATACAAGACTCCTATCTCATTATTTCTGTAGATATGTCATTTTAAGATAACGTAATGAAATATAAGTATTTGATTTTGTAATTGTAAAAGATAGGAAGTCTTTGATGTCTTACGCCTTAACCACCACGTCGTAAACTACATTATATCGATTCAAGAATAATACTTGATATTACTGCATGAATCGCCTTCCAAGCGCCCAGACTCTTTGATAAAGCGCACACTGTATGTATTAAATCGCTACTTCGTTTTTAAGGGGTATTTTTTTTCTTGTTTTAATAAATAATAGAGGACTACTTTTTGTTCGTATAAGTTTGGGCATTAATGAGTTAAGGGCATGCATCAGACGGCTGCCCACATAAAATATATGTTTGGTAATTGAAAATGTCTCTTCTGATGTCTAACTTATCAACACTATGTTGCACTAAATTTTGCTGTAAATTAAAGATTTCAAAGCAGATAATAAATGTATATAAGTATATATGTGAGTGAAAATGTCTCTTTCTCTCTCTCTCTCCCTCTCTCCCTGTCTGTCTCTGTCTCTCTTTCTCTCTGTACATATGCTGTGTGCGTGTATGTGTGTACATGTGTGTGTGTGTGTGTGTGTTTGTGTGCGTGCGTATATGCATGTATGCATGTGTAAATATATATGCATATAAGCTAATTCCTGAAACATATTACACAGACTCACAAACGCCAGCTGCGTGAAAAACAATGATTAGATTTGTGCAAGCATATTTAAGACAATTATTGTATATAATCTACTTAGGAAGAAATACTTATACGTTAGAGAAGTTTTTCTAATTTTTCATGCCTGCTCAGGTAAAATATCATACATTTATTTACCAGGTTTGTTATCACTATCCTTCCGTCCGTAGACTGGGGTTGCACTTTGGGCAAGTGCTAGCAACCTCTAGCCTCCTATGCCAAGGATATGGCAAAGACGATGACAGCAGCCGATGTTGGTATATTTATGTCCCAGTAACCTAGCGGTTCGGCTAAAGGCACCAATAGAATAAGTACTAGGCTTACAAAGAGTAATACCTGTTCGACTAAAACCGATGAAGGTGGTGCTCCAGCATGGCAGCAGTCAAATGATCGAAACAGATAAAAGAATATATATATATATATACTAGCCTAAAAGTATGTCCAGGTGAAGGAAGATCATTAAACGTAGGCCGTAGAGGAAGATGGCAGCCTGGCGCATGTGCATGATTAAACGGAGGCCGTTGAGGAAGGGCTGTCTAACCCAAGTGTCTAACCGTAGGTCGTGGAGAGGGCAGTCTAGCCAAAGTGCCGGATTAAATGTGGGCCAAGGAGGAGGTCAGTCTAGCCTAAGTGACGGATTAAACGTAGGCCTTGGAAGGTTGGCAGTCAAGCCGATGTGCCGTATTAAACGTAGGCCGTGGATGAAGGACTGTCTAGCCTAAGTGCCGGATTAACCGTATCGTAAGTGCCGTATTAAACATAGGTCGCTAGTCCGCCTATCTCCACGGTCTACGTTTAATCCGTTACTTAGCTTAATCCGGTAATTAGGATAGACTGGCCCACTCAACGGCCTACGTTTAATCCGACATTTAAGTTCGACTGTCATCCTCCACGGCCTACGTTCAATCCGGCACTAAGGCTAGACTGTCCCCTTCTACGGCCTACGTTTACTAATCGGACATAGGCCATGGAGGAAGGTGGCAGTCTAGCCTAATTACCTGGTTAATCGTAGGCCGTGGTGGGGCGCAATCTGACCTATGTCCCGGATTGAATGTGGGCCGTGGAGATGGGCGGTCTAGGCTAATAGTCTTACGAAATGTAAGTCATGGAGGAGGGGGGAGTGTAGACGTTGTTTGTTGTGTTAGGAGCAGTCTAGCTTAATTGCCGGAATAGACGGAGGTCATGGGGGGGGGGGGGGGGGGGGTCAAGCCTACGTGCCGAATTAAACGTGGGCCGTGGAGATGGGCGGTCTAACCTAATTGCCAGATTAAACTTACGCCGTGGAGGGTTCTGTCTAACCCATGTGCCGTGGAGCAGTGCCAATGTAGACTCCGTGCCGTACAAATCATAGGTCGTGTAGTATGGTTGCGAAGAGTTCAATTTTTGGGTGTTGAAAAACAAAGGATATCTGGAAAGTAACTGAATTGGTCTCTGTCATTTTGAAGCTGTCTGTTTGAATGTGTGTACGGGGAATTGTTTAAACAAAACATATATGATTTTTGAAGGCTTGGTTACAGGAAGAAGAGTAAAACACAAAAATGTATATATAATAAAGAAATATTTTATGAGATTGTTGATTTGATGACAGGTCAAAACCGGTCAACCTTTTTATCAACTGCAATCAATTGTTACTTTTAGTCATTAAATGGCCGAGTAGTTTTTGTTTTTAGTCACCGTTTCAGTGGCTGCTTAGCTATAGAATTCACCAAATTGTCTGGGAAGACTCTCAAATGTGTATGCGCATGTGTGTATGTATGTGTGTGTGTGTGTGCGTGTAGTGTGTGAGTGAGTGAATGAGTGTGTGAGTGTGTATGTGTGTGTGAGAGAGAGTTTGATGTATTTATTGAAAGTTTATTTTCCCAGTAACTGAATAGTAATGAGAACGTCACCATTAATAATATTCAGTAATTATTTTGGTTTGGTTCATTTGTAAAGTTGATTCTGTTAATGAGAATATTTCATCATCTTTAATTTTTGCCATAAATTAATAAATTAAAAGTTAACAGCTTTTAAAATTTATATTGTTTGTTCGAACGTTTCGCATGGCTTATTAAAACTTCGAAACTTAACTTTTCTCGTCGTATTATATCGGTTTCCTTTTGTTTAATAAAAGCTATCACACAGAAAATGCCAGCTTCCAAATCCTGTTTCCTTATTGGATGAAAATAATCAAACTTTAAACCTCTATATTTTGCTAAACTTTTTCTGGAACGAATGATAACATCAGATTCAGCGTCAAAAGTTACATCAATACACCAAATTTGAAAATTTTCATTTAATTTGAAAATTTCAAAAACTGGAAGCTAAACAGAAAACATTCTTCTCTTGTAGCGTGATTGCTCAAGTCTCACAAATGGGAATTCGCCATTGTTTTCTTTTCTCTTGATATTTCCATTACCGAGCATAACTGTTTTTCCCTCTGTTTAAAATGAAGCGTGTTGTAGATTTTTTTTAGTTATTGAAATATTTTGTGTCCTTTTGTTTGTTGTTTTATTAGCACGTGGGAGTGTGTATATGTTCGCGTGTAAATTTGTATACAAATTATATTTGTAGGTATATAACCAAAAAAACAGTAATGTGTATATGTGTAGAAATAGGAACACGTATGAGATTAATTTTCTTACTGACAGTGTTGTTGTTTGTATACTCCTATCTCAGCTCTTCGTGCTGTTCACGGCTTTACGCGCATGTTGCGCTGTGATAACGTATCTAGAAGAGATTATGCATCATATGTAAGAGAAATCTCTCAGTTTCCAGGAATGACTTTCATAAAAAAAAAATTCTTTTATTTCTTTGCTGTTTCTTAAATCAAGTTTGACGATGAACTCAGATTTAATCTTCCCGCACAGGGGGCTCGTTGACGCATCTTCTTCTTCTTCTTCTTCTTCTTCTTCTTCTTCTTCTTCTTCTTCTTCTTATTATTATTATTATTATTATTATTATTATTATTATTATTCTTCTTTTTCTTCTTCTTCTTCTTCTCCTCCTCCTCCTCCTCCTCCTCCTTCACTTCCTCCTCTTTATTGACCACAAGGTTCTTCATTATTACAACAAAACATGCCATACATGTTAAAACATTTTAAACCTTGGGGGAGACTTGAGAACACAATACCCGATACATACACAAAAGCAGGTTAAAATATTAATAGAATTTCCATCACTACAAGGCTGAGAAAAGGGGCGATTACAATAATTATGTATGGCAAAAACTTCTCGAAGTTAATATGAATTATTAGTAGTTGGGTGTTGCTGTGGACACCGTTAATGTTTTCTACATATTTTTTATATGTGCTCTTTTTCCTTCGCAATTTCTCCTGTTGATTTTGTAATCCATTCATACAAAAGTTATTTCCTACCATCACGAAGCTATTCTGGATTTATGCACGGATATGTCATTTGCAATAATACATTAATCTCCCGGCATGCATATTATGAATATATATATATACGCATATATATATATATATATATATATATATATATATATATATATATATATATATATATATATATATATACATACATATATACATACATATAAATATATGTATATATATGTATGTATGTATAAATATATATGTACATGTATATATATATGCATATATATATATAGGCATATATACATACACATCATTTATATATATATACATATATATATATATACATACATACATATATATATATACACATATATTTGTATGTGTTTGTGCATGTATGTATAACGTACTCTTGCAGCTTCATAATGATATATATATATATATATATATATATATATATATATATATATATATACAAAATTATGTACACATATATTTACGAAACTATTTACATTTATACACACATATATATGCGTATATGTAAATGAAAATATACACATGCACATATATATTTATACATGTGTATATTCATCTATCACATGTATACATAGATATGTATACTAACATATACATGCATATACATATGTGTGCTCGTGTGTGCGTCTGCGTGTGTGTGTGTGCGCACTAGGTTTCACTTACACGCTCGTAGTTATGTGGATAGTGGCTAATACATGTATAATATCCGTGAGTATATGCTTGTTAAGTGTACGCTTACACAAATGCATTCTTCAGTATACATATAGATTCATACAAGTATAAATAATATCCATTTATTACGCTAGATTGAGACAATACACGCACGGTTGCTCACACATTTGCAGACAAATGGTGGTGTTCCTTTTACATGCGATTTGCAGACGTGTGACTCACCTCATAATTCTTCTCCGGTTCCAGATCTACCAATTCTGTTTACGATTACTGCTATTATTATTATTATTATTATTATTATTATTATTATTATTATTATTATTATTATTATTATTATTATTAATGCTGTGATCTGTCAGTATTGCCAGTGTCTGCAGTTTTTCTACTAATATTCATTAAGGCTAACAAAATATATATATATGTGCGTGTTTGTGTGTTTTTGTGTGTTTGTCTCTGTGTGTGTGGTGTATATATATATATATATATATATATATATATATATATATATATATATTGTGTGTGTGTATAATGTATATAGTTGCATGGATATATATGTATACATATATGTCCATTCACTTTTATACCTTTCACCCCTAAGGCTGTGGTCATGCTTAAACATGCACACACACACACACACATACACACACACACACACACACACTCACACACATATATATATATATATATATATATATATATATATATATATATATATATATATATATATATATATATATATATATATATATATATATATATATATATATATATATACATTTATATATATATACATATATTTGTATGTATTTGTGCAAGTATGTATAACGTACTCTTGAAACTTTATAATGAATGACTCAGCTATATTGTATTAGGTGTCTGGAAATGACACAATCGTTTAATTGCCACCAATGTACCGTTACTCATCCCGCCTTGCCTTTACCGATCAGCACATATTTCAAACAATAGCAACGCCACCGACTTCCAACGGAATTGTTTCTTTCGCAGTGAAGTTAACCATCACCATAGTCTTCATTATAATCATCAATACCATCGAGGCGGCGAGCTGGCAGAACCGTTACCACGCTTGACGAACTGCGTCGTGGTATTTCGCCCGCCACTACATTCTGGGTTCAAATTCCGATTCCATCACATTATTATATCCCCTGCAGTTTCCCTCCGAATAGTACGTTATTTTTTTCATTTATTGCATTTTATTATATTTGGTCTTAATTCTATTATCGTTTCCCAAGTCTGTAGTTTGTTGCAAGTAAACTATACAGTTACAGACTTTCATAGTTTTCTCTTCTATCTAAATCGTATGACAGACCATCTTTACAAAATGCGCAGCACATTTTCCTGACAATATCTTGTCTCTCTCATTTCTCGTCTTTCTCTTGCATTCATTCTTTCATTCATTCATTCATTCATTCGATTTTTCTATATTTCTTTCTTTCTTTCTTTCTCACGCTTTCTTCTCTTCTCACTCTTCTCTAACACGTCTGGAATATCCTCCCCCTCTTTCACTCTCTCTCTCTCTCTCTCTCTCTCTCTCTCTCTCTCTCTTTCGGTCACATTATTCATTTTCTTTGCTCAACTTAACATATTGCTCAGCTTGTTCTTTACAATCAAGGAATAATGTCTCCGTCTCACAGAAAAATAGCATCGCCAAATCTCGATAAGGAAAAGAAAAACCAAGAAAAACGGTGAAGAAATAAGCAACTTCTAAAATAAATAAATCAAAAAATTATAAAAAATTTATACACAAATTAATAATATAACTAAAGTAATAAATAACCAAAAAAGACAGAGAAAAAATCGGTCAGATTTCCAATGCATTTTTATTTAAATTGTTGAACATTATTAGATATTTTTTGTTACTTATAACTTTTTTTTTTACATCATGATATTTTTTCGCAAACGTAGTTTTTCTTTTACTTGGATTTTATTCTTAGTATTGTTGTTGTAGTGTTAATGCTACTTAGAGTGTCCTAATATTTAGAATCTTAATGCTTTCTTTACTTCTACCTTCTCGTAATCACTCTCCATTACTTAATTTTTTTTAGTTCGAAAGTGTCTTAAAAATATCAGAAGCTGGGACGCAATGGCGCAACGATTTTGTCGTGGATCTATATTCAAAATTGGATGTAAATTGCTTGACAAACCTTACTCGAGGCGGTCCACCTGGTCAACTTCAATCCAGAAATTTCAAATCACAATTCGATTAAGGTTCATACCATGCTGACACTTAAATTCCAATAGCAACATTTAACTTCTATGACGAAACAATAAACACTCGAATGGTATTACTATTACCTAACAAAATTTAGGTTTCTGTTCGGTTGTGTTTAGTTCCGTTCTGTCTTTGAAACCTTCTTCAGCGATGACTTTGCTTTTCTCTCTTACGGAGTAGATAAAATAATTACCAGCCAGAATATATATAAATATACACACCCGTCTCCTTTTTTTGTTTCCTACAATAAAAAAGAAAAGGAAAAAGAAAGACAGTACGATGAGATTTAGGAGGGATTTGGCTGTTAATTCTAATAAGTGGCATAATCACGTTACAAGTCTCATGTCACTTATGCACCAGTCCATTGCTTATGTCAACTTCGTCATTTCTTGCACCAAAATGTATGGGCCTCTACCAAAGTAAGCACCCCCCCCCCACACACAAACACACAACACACACGTGTATATATTATCATACTCCCACTCCCTACGCGCACATCATGATGGAATCACATTAGTTTTTTGTTAGAAAAGAGTCAATAAGCAGGGTAACTACATGAGATAATCCTTAAGCAAATCCTCATATATATGATCATTATGACTGCAAGAAATAGCAGACAATTCTCTCTCGCATTATTCACCACCTACTTTAAAAGTGCAGTACACAATGGCGGTGATTAACGCGTATCTGTATACAAAGATGGTTTAATTATAAACGAAATGTCACTGTAAGATGAGAGCCCATATGATGTTTAACATAATTTCATTTCAACATCTTCTACCAACACGGTCTATAATCGTAGTATGTATTCATAGGCTGGGAATTGAAATAACTATACATAAAACTATAACGTTCACAAATTTTGGCAGTTATCGAATTGTAAAAAGGTAAGTTTGTTTCTGCTATATGCATAAATATTTCTTTCTTTATATCCGTTCATCGCTGTATCAGAATTAGTTCTTCCTCTTTGTGGTAAGACGTTTGCTTCCCAATCACATGGTTCCGCGTTCAGTCCCACTGGGTGGCACCTTGGGAAATTTTCATCTACTGTAGCCTTGGATCGACCAAAGCTTTGTGAGTGGATTAGGGAGACAGAAACTGAAAGAAGCCAGGCATATATATATATATATATATATACGTATGTGCGCATGTGTCTTTGTGTCTGTGTTGTCTCGCACCGCACCGCTTGACAACCGGTGTTGGTGTTTTCACATCCCCATAACATATTGATAGAATAAGCACCATGTTTTACAAAAGGTAAGTGCTAGGATCAAGTTATTCGACTAAAAAGTCCTTTAAGGCGGTGGCCTAGCATGATCGCAGTTTAGCGACGGAAGCAAGTAAGAGAGAATAAAAGAGAATTACTGTATTACGGTGTTCCGAAAATAATGGCCGATTTCAGAAACATAATTCTATTCCGGCGTTACACGAAGTACCAGATAGAGCAGCCAAATCTTTCTCAAATTATATCCTACTGTCTTACAGAAATGAAGAATAAATGCAATAATATATAAATGGGTACACAAAGAATGGCCTCATTACCATTGGAATTCGTCTTCTTATAGGTCTGTTTGAAATTAGAGTATATGCTTTTTAATGAGCAACAGCAGCAGTAAAACATAAAAATATTATTATTTTAGTTGTCAGCATAAACCAGAGATATATCAAGAAGGTCTTATTAATTTTATGAAATTATTATTATATATACTTTAAATCACACCTGAGTGTGTTCTTAAACTACTTTTTGAATATTGTTGAGGTGCATGGTTTAGTGTTTTGGATATTCGGCGCACGATCGTAGGGCCATCAGTTCGATTCCCAGTGACGCGTTGTGTCCTCGAGCAAGACATTTATTTCACGTTGCTCAGTTCACTCGGCTAGCGAAAACGAGTAGTACCCATATTTCAAAGGGCCAACCATTTCACATTCTATATCACACTGAATCTCCCTGTCTACCATGGTAAGCTTACGAGTATCTGTCGAGCCGACACAGTGCTAGTAAATTTAATATTCCAATTCGGGTACATTATGGTAAACAAAAATACAAAACAAAAAAATTTTAATGGTTAATCCTTATATTTGGTCTGGTGTTGCACCATTTTATATAACAATCTGATTTCAATTGGCCTGGTCTAAAGCTATCATCAACAGTTTCGATTAGAAAAGAAATATTCCTCAAACTACACTTCAGCTCAGTTTGTTTCGTTTTTATTTATTTACTCTAACTTTTGTTTGTTTTCTCTAATGGCACACTACAATTAAACAGGCGATGTGTCGTCTGGAAATACATTTTATCGAGTTTTTGTTTTTCTATATAATTCGGTTGAATTTGTATCAAACAACAAATACAAGAACAACTGAAACATCAAGAACAACAACAATAAATAAAACCTTAAAAAATTGAACCAATCTCAGGGAGAGGCATTCGGTGGATCATTTGAAGCGGTATAATTTATTACCATGTCGGAAATGCTGTCTAATTATAAACGTTGAATAAATCGAAACATCCATGAAATTCCTGATAAACTTAGACGCATATTTAAGCGATTTTTTTCGACGACCGTTTTAAAAGCAATAGCGAAAGCTGTTAAGTCTTCACGAAATTAAGATCAATTAATTAGATTAACATTGCATAATTAGTAATCTGCAATGTCCGATACTACAAGCACATTTATGATGTAACTGATTTCTACACGAAAGAGAAACATGATACACAAAGATGGAGCTGTAAAGATGTTAAAACAAAATTTATATACGCATACATACATACTTTCATATATGTATATATACAGCACATTATGGTATACGTGTATTATATATATATATATATATATAATGTGAGTGCGTGTAGTCATTCAAAAATATGCCACTATATGCATCTACATGCTTGAATTTCTATGCATCTGTCTGTCTCATGACACTGTACATATATTTATAAATATGTATTTGACGAGAAAGATAGGAGTACGTATAGAAAGAGATATATGTATAGAGAGGTATGTATGAATATACATAGATACATACATACATACATATATATATAAATATATGTCTACCAATACAGAAATATTATATGTAAAATTCAAACCCCTTACTGCGTACATGACAAGCCTTCTTACAGTCATTCTATATAAAGCATAAATTATATACAAGAAAGAATGAGAATTTTAACGGTTGAATTGAGCAGTGGAACAGTGATATATATTTGTGAAATAGGATATGATAATGCAATTCACAGTTTGATACAGACAGGTATGAAAATAGCTAATGAAAAAAGATATAATGTAGAAATGAAAAAAAGAAAACAAAGGGAAGAAAATGAATTAAGTAGTTACGAACCGATTACGAATGTCATAAGCAGAGAAATGACATGTACGAAATTGAAAGGTGAAAAATCGACATAACATTTTTAAAATGAAAATCAGATTCTTATTTTGCAGGAGACGAGTGCAACCAGAATAATCACCAAAAAGACAAAGGGTATACAATATCATGATAATAGTGCAAACTATATTAATTATCTATTAAATGACAATGTTGTCACACTCCTAAATTATGACAAATCAATGCAAAACCAGTGGTAATAATAGTTAGAATCTGGCTAATGAAAACGTTAGACAAATGCAAAAGAATGATGCAGCAGGATATTAATGCATTTTCATCTTTTGTCAAATTTAAATTAACTGACATTGTTGGAGTTATATCCATTGCTTCTTTATCATCGCAGCGTAAAGGTACAAGAGGTATTTGAGGGCAAATGTGGTAATTTAATAAAACTCCACTCTAGCAAAGATAAAATGTGTTTAATAAAAATTGTGAATTTATTCCCCATACAATTTCTTTTTTCATCTATTTATGAGCCACCATTCAGCTTTGGTGACTACGTAACAACTGTCTGCAGTACCTGAGTGTATCTCGCAGTCTTAATTCGAAGACACTATGGAAAGATGTAAGGTGGTATGACATGACCTTCATTTGACTACACTCCTAAGACCCTCACAACTGATGGAAACTAAACGTGCATCGCTTTGGGAACATCAGAAAGGGCTACATATAACTGTTAGAGATTTGACCTTGGTCAAAGTTTTATCATCAGAGAAGAAGCAAAGTATGCAATATTCGTGACAGTTTGTATTTGATGGTGTGAATTAGTCTCTCCTAAATACATATCCCCATGCATCTCATCACTCAGATACCTGAAATTATTTAATGGTGACTCATGGATTCTCCGGTGATGTTTTGAAAGATTTGATGTAATCTCTGTGTCCTTACAGAGTCAGAACATTGAAAATATTTCTTTTTCTGTTAAAAACAATTAAAACATTCCCACAAAAGGCTTTAAAATTAGCAATTTCTAAATCGGTTTGTTCCGTATATTTGGCAACAATGACCGCATTTCATGTCGTGGGAAATATTAAGCAAAATAAGACTCTTCAAATCGGTTTGAAGAAAGTAATATACGAGTAATTAAGTGTCCACCACCGCTGGTATCAGATAACTAAACTCATATCTCCTCGGTATGTCATCCTAGATCCTTCATAAGTACACAAACCACAGAGTATGAAAGCTAGCTCATGACACCAATTCTTCAATTCATTTTTTCCAAAAGTAGGAGTCTAAACTGAAAAATATAGAAATATAAGACTTATCTTACTCTTTTAACTCTCATTGTTTTGAGTTTACACACACACACACACACACACACACACACACACACATATATATATATATATATATATATGCATATATATGCATATATATATATATATATATATATATATTTATATATGCATATATATATGCATATATATATGCATAAATATATACGTGTGTGTGTGTGTGTGTGTGTGTGTGTGTGTGTGTGTGTGTGTGTGTGTGTGTATCACATACATACACATCTATATCACACAACACCAGAGATTTAATTAACATTATCCCAACCTTAACGGAGAAAGTCTTGCTTCCTGAAACGTTGAAAGAATAGGTGTTTGGCATGCGATGAAATAATCAGGACGAAGAATAAATCTTTATATACGTTCACCAATAGATTAGGCTTATTACACGGATCATGTCACCCATCGATTACAGTGTCAACATGTCATTTCTGAATATATATTAACAAGCTATTTTCGCTGTCGGATGATATATTGATACTTAATTAGTGTACGTAGTTGGAAACACCGAAAACGTCAGCTCCCTTGTTGGTTGAAAATATGATTGTCTTGGTCGATATCTGTACCAGCAAGTATTATAATGTTATATGCCTCGATGGTCTGCCGTTCTAATATGATTTTCAATGTCTGGTCAAGTTAGAAATATCAATAGGAGATTCGTGAATGAACTACAAAGGGTGACGAATGTAATAAAGTTTGTATACATTTATATAGACTACGTTCATATATACCTACGTTCCTCGACGACTATGTAAATACTTCTAATCATATAAAAATATACAGATGCAGAATAGTGTATATATATATATATATATATATATATATATATATATATATACACATATATGCCAACACACAAGCATACATACATACATACATACATACATACATATATACATACATATGTGTATACACATGCATACTACGCACACACATGCGCACAAACATGGGAGCAAAAGGAAGGCAGCTCTGATAACGGACTGTCAGCGACTATTGAAGTGGTAACAAGAAAAAATAAGTAAATGAGTGGAAATCGAACCGGTGAGTGTGTTAAGTAATAAGGGACTAAAATAGATGGCTCACCCCAGACACAACAAAATCTGCTTCAACACAGGAATCTTGCAAACTAAATACAAAAAAACGATATATATATATATATATATATATATATATAAGTTTGTTGTGTTTTCCAGCGAACATTTGTAAAGAGATATTTGGCAATACCTAGAAATTGATATATCAAGCCTCTCAGAGAACGTGTGTCAGGAAGTGGAAATAGCAACGCACTTGTATGTATGTATGTATGTATGTATGTATGTATGTATGCATGCATGTATGTATGTATGTATGTATGTATGTATGCATGTATCTATGTATGTTATATATATGTATATATATATATATATATATATATATATATATACAGAGAGAGAGAGAGAGAGAGAGAGAGAGAGAGAGAGAGAGAGAGAGAGAGAGAGGTTTTTTTTCAAAAAGTTAAGATTAATTGTGCGCTGGCAGAATTATCGGTGGCTCCCTCTTTCGTTTAGAGCTTCAAAGTTCAGTAACTTTCGGACATTTCGTTTAATTGTCAATTGGGAAATTCGGATTTTATTTTATTTTATTTTATCTAGTTTCAGCTCATGAGCTGTGGCCATGCTGGAGTACCGCTATTTACAAACTGCAGGTATTATTCGTCCTCTTAGACTGATCACCGCGAAATATTCCTAATAAACTGTGCTGATGATCAAGGAATCAAAGCTGTTTTCATTGTCTCATATCTTTTGTCGCGGGATGCTTATGGAGAATGTATTCTTCATAATTCCCGAAAGCATAATATCATTAAATTCGATGATGTAATCAACCCATCAAAAATTGCATTTAATGAGGCCGTCTTCCAAGCTGACACAGTTCACCTTTTTCTGTACTTTTCTGTCAGATACAAATGTTGCTCAGGTTTTGTTTGTACGTATTTCGAAATTTAGTGATGCAACCCTTGTGATAGTGCTGCCACTTCCATAAATAATGCATTATATCTTTACAGTCCATTAGACAAGTGTATGTACTCTCACATGTATCTCTAACGCAGCAAGTGTAAACGCGAGCCAGACTTGTAAAATTGACTCTGGAGATGTGTTAATGCAATATCTTGGACATATTATTCCAAGATACCCATAGGAAGATTATCGTCAGCGTATAATATACCACAAACAAGAGCTACAAAGACACGCGCTCGTGCAAGCACATATGCAAGAACCAAAGCCATTTACTTGCACGTGTTCGCGTCTATTTATATTTATACACATGCAAATAAATATTATACACAAACACATATATGTGTGTATATGTATATATACATATACATACATACATATGTGTGTGTATGAATAGTTTATTCGAAGGAATTCTTAATATGTATCTCACATATGATAAATGTAGCTTAAAGACGTGTGTCTATAAAGGGATTTTTTTGCATTGTTTGTTTATCATTTTCTAAAATTTCACTTCTTTTAGCCAACGGATTTGGCAATAAAGGTCACCGACATCATTTTGTGTAGCGAAGCTATTTTAAATTAACTCGATACATTTTGTATTGTTCAGAGAGAAAGTTTGGTTTCATCGTAACAATGCCACGGCTGTCGTCGAATCGATCCAGTGATTCAATAGTCACGTTTATCTTAAGAGTAACAAAACACATTCAGAAATAGTTCCGTTCACAACGTCTAAATTGTAGTTAATCAATCAAGCAAATAATCTAAAAACTCGTTAATCGATATTTTCGGTTCAGGGACTTGGTGTGGCGGGAACTTACAAGTGTATAAGTACTTCTGAAAATTTCTGTATCAAACTTATTTCACCGGTTTCAAGATGGATCTTCATTCACTATAAATCACTACCAAATGTAATTGGCTACAATTATTACAGCTTTCCCCCTTGATACTTGTTTTTAAAAGCATCAATATAATTACCAAGTACATACTGTGAAAAGATTGATTAAGTATTGTGAACGGAAAATTTTCTCTCAGCCATGTTTATTCATGTAATTAGTAAGGAAAATCTCCCTTTAGGACAGCTCAATATATTAAAACGACACGGAAGCGAGATAAATCCAATAATGCCATCCATATAATAGGGAAGCAGATGAATGTGTATCTCGGAGGAGTTCTAAGATACAAGCATGTCTTTTGCTTTCACTGATTGGTCTTAACGACAAGATACAATCAAATTATGAGTGGTTGCAATTACTGGATTTCCCCCCCTTGATAGTTGTTTTTAGATTTTCAGTAGCGTTAGAAGTTTAGAGATATTGTATTGTGTTGTAAATGTTCCACAATGAAATAACTACATAGATACATTTAGAATAAGCCATTCTGTATTAATTAACTTAAGGAAGTTCTTCAAGGACAATCTGTACACTGTGCCATAACAATTAATTTAGTGAAGAGAAAAAAATGTAATTAATTAATAATACTTATACAGTAATGCGTATATAAAATTAGTTCAAAGACTAATATTATTTTAATTGCAAGTTAGATTTATTGGTCCTCGAAGGTGTAAGAGATATGATGATATCGTATAAACTGTAGATATTCAGTTGTCTCCGACTGATTGTTGTTCTCTGGCGCCATGTATGTAGTTCTACCGATCAATACCAGTGACTCTTGCATATTACAGTTAAGCATTTCTATTTTACAATGGTTTACACTATGAACACTTAACTGTTTTCAATGTTTTATTTTATCTCTGTTGGAAGAGGCAGCATTCAGGAGCTTATCAAAAGTTCCAAAATTGGTAGAAGGATATTGCTGGAGACATGACCCAAGGAAGCTACTCAAAATGTGGTCCGTATGCTTGCAACGGGGTGGAGATCATTAAAACACCACCCGATTTGTTGGATAGCAAATTAAACAGATCAGAATGAAATCGTTCCTTGAACACAACAATTCATTGTTACAGTTCACACACTCCGAGGTGTGAATTTGGAACGGGTAAAGGAGACGACAGACGAAATAGAGATGAATGGAATTCGCAGCAATATCTCAACTCACGCGGTCACACAATCGTTTGAGCGTTAACAACTTGTATTCATTTATTTCCCTTTAAGCGCTAAGTCTAAGCCTAGCCGAGTTCGACAACCTTATACTTGACTCGGTAGGTTTCATGGAATACTAAATGAAACTCTGTTACATCACCAGAATAACCTTCAAATTGACATCTTAGCCTCTTTGGAAAGGGACAAAATTTGGTAAATATTCATTATTCTGGGGCTTATAAATTATATAAGCACCAGTCGAGTACTGATTACAATATCAGCAACCATAATGTACCTTAACTCACGAAATAGATTTATGATTATCTATCTATCTATCTATCTATCTATCTATCTATCTATCTATCTATCTATCTATCTATCTATCTATCTATCTATCTAAATATCAATCTGTCTGCCTCTCTGCCTGTCTGTCCGTCCATCAATCCATCCGTCCATCAATCCATCCGTCCATCAATCCATCCGTCCATCAATCCATCCGTCCATCTCTATCTCTCTCTCTTTCTCCCTCTCTCTCTCTCTCTCTCTCTCTCTCTCTCTCTCCCTTTCTCTCTCTCTCTCTCTCTCTATCTCTCTATCTATCTACGATTTAAATGTCAGCTACTCGAATCTTCTACACGCTTTGGGAAGTGTGTGACAGAATCAGCAGAAGTGCAGACGTTAAACATTTCACTTGTCAGTTCGGAGTCCAAATCTTGCAAAGACCGATTTCGTTATCACCTTTCCGAAATCGACAGTAAAAATACACAATGTCATCAGTGCGTATTTCACTGAGCTTAGTTCTCATGAATTTATGAATATATAACACATAAATTTTCGATTTATGAAAGAAATTTTAGAAGCCAAACAAGCAAAAAAGAAATGAACTGTTAACATCTTATTTGCTTATACAACAGTACACTACTGAGTTGGCCATCTTGATAGTATCCAGTAAAAAAAAAAAAAAAAAAAAAAAAAAAAATTAAATTAAAAAAAAACCAATAGACGAACATTTCATTAGAAACGATTTAACGCACACATACATATTCAAGTCCATTTAAATGCATTTCAATTTATAAAAATATGAATATTAATTAAATGGAATGCACAGAGCACTGTGAAGAGACAGATGTACATTTACTAAAAGAATTGCATTACAGATGCACATTTGCTAGATATTAGAATAATATTCCATTAGATGAAATATTTAATAGACATATCAGCGGCTGATAATCCAATGAGCTAATACGTTTATGTTTTGTTTCTTCTTTTTTAATATTTTTCATTTGATATTTAAAAATTTTTGAGCTTTTATTTTGTAATTTTTATATGACAAAACATATCTTTTCAATCATCCCCACCATCACCACCTCGTTTATGCATACTTTAAAATTGCATATTATATTTTAAATTGTAATGTATACAGGAGACAGACAAGGTAGAATAGGCAATGTGACACATCAGTTGCATTACAACTACTTTTGAGCGCCACTTCAGCAAATTGAAATTTATATTTTGCTGGTGAGTTGGGGGAGCAACATATTGTGAAGTTACACCTGCTAATTGCTGTTCCCCTTTAAGTTTACGTTGTTCGGTAACTGGTCGTTACTTAACGGCCTCTTGAACCGTTCTGCGGCATTTGTTTTTCTAGTTTCTACATTCATTTATTTCCCAGACATCGAAAATGGTGGAAAGTAATGACAACCTTAGTGGGAAATAAAATTAAAAGACAGTAACTGATTATTACCACCTTAACACCATCGTCTGAATCTTGACATTCCATTGTCTAAAACAAATTTTCACCTTTGGTTCCACCAGAATTTACCAAAGTTTTCTCGCTGTGCTAATTAATAAAAGAATGATTACATTCCGAACATAAAAGTCAGAAAGAGTAGAGCGATATTTGGATCAAGCGATTTGTCATAATTACTTAACATAGCATATTCTAATGTAAATATAAGATTAAACACCATCACAAAAACTGACCTGTTCCATAAGACCAAAAAACACTTCCATTCCCTAATACTGGTATTCTACAAGAGCTTAGGTGAAGTGCAAACTAGATTATTGCCTCAAATCTGGGACGGTACTTCTGCTGCACATGGAGATATCTCAGGCCCCGGAAAAGGACCGCTCGACTGATTGACATTAAACATATATACCAAAAATCCCAATCTCTGACCCACAATCGCAGTGTCTGTTCTCTCTACTTTACTACTGAAAATGAGCTCTATATTGAACTCTGCTCTCGGAGCAGACTGGCGGTGATCCACCCTCGCTCAATTTCCGATCGGACCACGAGTTTTGCTTCGTTTCCTATCGCTTGTTACATCCACTGCCCAGGCCCAATGCTAATCACTAAACTTAGTCTCCTCTTACTCGAGCTCTGTTCTCCTGAAATTGTCTTCCTGCATTGTTGGTTACATAGGTTCAAGAGAAAGATTAATCTCACCGGTATAGGAGAACCTGCGTAGGTGAAGGTCACTGCCTCTTGGCCCAGGCCGAGCAAGTAAAACTAGGAATTAAGACTACAAAGTTTTACGTACGTTATTTCAATTCAACGATGCCAGTCATTGGCATTCATTATGCTATAATCAATATGTATCAGTGAAACATTACTGTCTAATTAATCAACGCTTCCGTCAACCCAGAATATGTGACTCCGTGCTTAGATTAGAAATCATTATTAAAATCAATACCATATTTGTTGTGAACAAGAGAATAGGTAGAAATTCGGACGAAGAGTATTGCGGTTTTTCGTTGCACCATTTTATGTTTTGGTGCTCGAATAATTTTGAAAACGCTTATGTTATTTAGTCTTCCTTGGATTATAAATTAAATATCAGTTACTTAATAAATACTGACCGCTAATGTAATATATCTTCAGAAAGATATTTTCGGCAGAAAAGTACGTTGGTATCAGTGAATCAAATAAATCTGTTGAAGTTGATTTTTAGCCCCATGGAAATTCTGATTGTGTGCAGCTAGTATTAAAGCGCTCTATCCATGACTATCTGATCTTTTTCAAACAGGGTTAAAATCCTTATGATGTCCCTTTTCTAAGATAGTAATAAGTGGTATGAAGGATATTTGGTTGGAATTTCTAGCATTGTGGTAACTTCATAGGGGCACATTCGATACTCAAAACAGCAATTCTAGAAGCCTTGCTAAAATTGCTAATTCAGGAGAATAACTAAAGAATATAATAGTTTACTAAATACGGACAATAATCTTATTACAACACAGAACATGTCATAGACACACATCTAAGGTTTATTTAAGGCAAAGCCTAAATTTCAGTCTTCTCAAATTTTCAGGAAGTAGACATGCGCATTGTTTCCACCTATTTTGAAGAATGTAGAGATAAAAAATGATGCAGTAAAAAGTGCAGCGTGAGTTATTCCTGTAGTAAATTAGTGGAACAATGAAAGGTGACATTTATATCAAACAATACGTTTCCATCGATCAATTTACATTTTGTGATGTAGCAACAAATATTTTGATGACTGAATATGTAGAAAGGGCTCGATTGTAGGCTATATACATTGCTCAACGTGCACCGTAATTGGTAATGATGCATTAGCTTCTGAGGCAGTAGGTGTAGGTGGCAAAGCAGCTAAAATTATTGCTTCGAAATTTCAAGTCGTTACAGCGAGTGCTAAATATGGGGATGATATCATTTGGTAAACGGTTGAGAATATCTGTAAATATTTTTGGTAAGTTTTAAGAAATGTTTGTCTAGAATTTAAAGCAGCCAATGACAAATGAAGACTCCATGTTACTGGTCATGTTTCATGAAGTATGAATTAGAGGCAATATTTTTCTACCACGTGGAAACAGCGAGCTTTGAAATTGTAGTGAACCGTTACACGAGATTGTTTATCGGAAGACTAATAAAGTCTTTAGGATATAGGATAACTGCTACTGGATTGATACACATACTGTATTTTCACTGTTGCATACAACTCATGTATTGAGCATGTCAAAGCATTTGCCATCCAAAGCCATTCTTCTGTTAATAAATGCCCCTGGTCCTCATCCAAATCTTGATGAAATCGACCGAAGCTTTAAGTAAAATCATTTGATATGTGTCGTCTTATAACGTTTCTTCTGCCGATTATGCAGCAGAGCGTAATAGTAACTTTCATGGCATACCAAATGCAAGAATCCTTTCAAAGAATATAATTTATTAGGCATCGGACTGACATGACCGTAAGAAGATTACTGGTGCTGATTGAATGTCTAAAATGACATCCATTTGAATCATATCACTTGGAAATGTCACGACGATCTGCTTAAATGCAATATTTAAAGAAGTTCTACCTTTATTAAGAAATACTTGAAAACATTTAAAGATTTGTTTTGGCGAAGGAAAGGAATTTGTTATGTTTACAGGAAATTGGGAAATTTGTGAGCTTAGTAATGATGACATCTTTGAATTGACTATTGATAGAACGGTATAATTTATATTCTTATAAAGAATGAAGGGATTTAACAGAGTAACTAGATATGCAAAGAGAGGAGAACAAAAAAGATGCGTCTGGTAGTATTCTGAAGATAATAAAATATGAGCCCCTTAAAATATATCTTGTTGATAATTTTGTCTTAGAGAAACGGGTCATATCTCAGCGATTTTGCAAAGATTTTGCTAAACGATGTTGCAAAGATCAGTTAAACTAAATCATTTGTTCATTAATTATGATGAAAACAGTGAGGAGAAACTGAAGACTCTGCACATAGCTTTGTGTTTATTTTTTATGAAAGTGTGAGCTTCATAGTGTGACTACAAATAAAAACAGGAAAAAAGCAAAAAAAAAAAGTAGATAAACGAAATCTAGTAAACATAAGGATAACAGCAACAGCTGCAAGCTAAACAACATAACCAACTTGCTAATCTCGTAACAATACCAACAAAAGCATCAATATGTATATACAGAACCAGAGGAATACAAGAATATCATGAATTCATGAATAAAACCATTGCTAGATGCATATGTTGCGATTGTGTGTGAGAAATCGATGAGAAAGCAGTGTAAAAGATTCACAGATTTTCTCAGGTAGTAGCAGGTTTCTAACAATTACGATATATTTCCAGTTTGTTCCAACGTGGAATTAGACATTCATCATTCTGTCATTCAGATTGCATCTGTACATGACGCTAAGTTAGCAGAGAGGAATAGTGGAGGGTGTGTACTTCCCTGTTGTTTGTTTACACAAGTCACAAGTGCACACTCAGCATAACTAACCTTGTCAGGACGCTCAGCAGATTTTTACATTAGAACGTCAAGACACATAGATGTAACAGATGTTCAACGGACACGACTGGAGGATGTGCGAAGATAAAAATAAGCTTTTGGGATAAAAATTGGGTCGACATTTCGCCACTTTAAGTAGTTTTATTCAGAAACAGACAGATAAAAAGCTATCTTTTAAGGATTGAACGGAGGTGGGTAGCAAAAACATAGATCAAAGCCGTTATAAATTACGTCTAAGCACCATGATTGATTCAATTTTTATCTGATCAGACTGGAACATTTGCTCTTTCTCTCCTAAACGTATGTTATTAAAGAGTCTAGGTACTTTTTCAATCGGG